>NC_133333.1:225649428-225949428 GCF_042186555.1 Aquarana catesbeiana | reverse complement strand
TGAAGAACTGGAGAGAAGAGAGCGGAGAAGAACCAACCGGACGCCGGGAGAAGATGAAGCGGAGGGACACCCGAAGCCGGAAGAAGACCCCCGAAGCCGGAGGAAGATCCCCCCCCGAGCTGTTTATTAAAATATTTTAAAAACCTGTGTAGTGGGTTTTATTACTTACACTTTTTCCCTAGGTGAATGGGTAGGGGTACCATGTACCCCATACTCATTCACATAGGGTGGGGGGCCGGGATCTGGGGGCCCCCTTATTAAAGGGGGCTCCCAGATTCCGATAAGCCCCCGCCCGCAGACCCCGACAACCAACGGCCAGGGTTGTCGGGAAGAGGTCCTTGTCCTCATCAACATGGGGACAAGGTGCTTTGGGGTGGGGGGGGCCCGCAGGGCGGCCCCCCTCCCCCAAAGCACCCACCCCCCATGTTGAGGGCATGTGGCCTGGTACGGTTCAGGAGGGGGGGGCGCTCGCTCGTCCCCACCCCCTTTCCTGACCGGCCAGGCTGCGTGCTCGGATCGGGGTCTGGTATGGATTTTAGGGGGGACCCCACGCCGTTTTTTCGGCGTAGGGGGTTCCCTTTATAATCCATACCAGACCTAAGGGCCTGGTATGCCCCGCGACGGGGCTTGCAAGGTGTCAATCTCGCCGATAAAAGCGGCAAGATTGACATCCTTTTCTAGTCCCGTCGCACCTGAGTCACGTTCAAAATGAACGGACTTGTCCGTGTGTGGGCAAGTCCGTTCATTCTGAAAGTCCGCCGGAACTCCGGCGAAAGTCCGTCGGAAAGACGGGCGGACTTAGCCCGCCGGAAAGTCCGGGCGTGTGTGGGCAAGTCCGTCCGTTTTAAAGTCCGGCGCACCTGGCGGACAAAGTCCGTCGGAAAGTGTGCCGGACCAAGTAGGATAGAAAGTCCGACCGTGTGTACGCGGCATAACTCTCTCTTACCTCTATATTTACAACAAAAAAAAAAACAGACATAAAAAAAAATAAAAAATTAAAAAATAAATAAAACCCTAAGGGGAGGGAGGGGCAGAGCCCATCTCCCGCCTCCCCATCCCCTCCTCCTCCCCCTCTCCCGCACATCCCCCTCCCCTGTCAAGAATCCAATGGCCACATCTTCTGTTTTCAGTCATTAGAACTTACATCTATAAGGTTTTTTCCCTCTTCTGTATTATTGAAAAGATTCCATGGAGACCATGTTTTCAGATATATCCCTCTTTTTTGCCGGGATGTCCAAACCAAATCTTCCATAAGGTTCAATTGTTCTACTCTTTTAAGCCACAATCCTACCGTTGGTGGTTGTGCCTGCTTCCAAGTGAGTGGAATACATGCTCTAGCTGCATTCAGCAGATGACATAGAATAGATTTCTTATATGATTTAACTGGGATTTTAGTATCTTGTAATAGGAAGAAAGATGGATCCTCTGGAATCTCCAGGAGGAGGAAATTATATTTTTAAAATTTTTTTTATCGGATATGTTTTATAGCAGGAAGTAAAAAATATTGTTTATTTTTTCAAAATTGTCGGTCTTTTTTTGTTTATAGCGCAAAAAATAAAAACAGCAGAGGTGATCAAATACCACCAAAAGAAAGCTCTATTTGTGGGGGGAAAAGGACATCAATTTTATTTGGGTACAGTGTCGCAGTACCGCACAATTGTCAGTTAAAGCGACGTAGTGCAGAGCTGAAGTGGTTAAAAGGGAGTTTTTCGTGTCTTTGAAATTGTTTCTCTGGCTTTATGATCAAAAAGTACCAAGAAACAAATTTGGGAGTTTTGAGGTGCAAAAAATCAAATCAAACTGATATTACAAATTTCATAATTTTATTTAAACAAGCATGGTTAAAAAGAGAATAACATTTAAAACTGGAGCATGGAAAGTCATGCGGTCACAATACAAAAGTTGGTTGCCTCTACATGTTTCACCACAATCGTGGCTTCTTCTGGAGCTTTTGTAGGACCTTAATACAATGTCACTAAAAGAAAACAATACATTTTGAATTTTAATAAATCCAAACGCCGCCACTAGTGTTTCCGTGTCTCTTTATTGATGGGAGACAGTTGTTGGGGATTGGGACCAGTCAGTGAGCGTTCGTATCCTGGCGTATCCAGACGCCGCCGGGATTAAGTGGATACTTAAGACCCTCAGGATGGATGCGATGTTGTTGTGGCCGATCGCCCTGTATGGTACCTGCAGGATTTTTTTCCAAGGTGAAAAGTATGTTGATTTTGTGTAATATTGTGGCAACCTGATTCCAGCTTATTGTTGGTATCTTTGACACTAACCTATCATTCCTCTATAGGGGATACTCCCTTGGGATAGATTAATCAACTTTGATCTTCCCTGGTTCAATGGTATCATATTGATACTAAGGAAAGGAATACGGTTATCTTCAATGAAGGAAGTGTTTAGGTAAGAGGAACTTCCAAATTTATTGTTATACCTATCTAGAAAAATCTTAGATTTATAAGAAAACTCTGTGATGAATCGTGTGTTTTTTAGATGGCACAGTCCCCCTGAAGCCCACCATAAGTGCGGTATATGAAGTATACAATTTGAGAGTGATATAATTATCAACCTGTGAATTCCTTGACTTCTTATCACAACAGGGTAGGTCAAAGTTGAACTATAGTATGGTTAAAATGATTGGTTTAAGTGATAATAAGAGTGGTGTACCAGGTTTATTCTACTATATGCCTTTGCAGGTGTGAACGTAGGGCTATTGTCCCCCCCTTTTTGTGGCACACTGACACCTCATTGGACCTCTTGGTGGGCCCAGAGGACCATTTGGAACCTTGATCACTTTTGGGGTGAGAGTGAATCCATCAGATGATCTATATATTGTAATTATGTAAATATATTGTCAGAAACCATGAACCAGACCGAGACAGAAGTATAGTAAAATCACACTTGTTTATTAATAAAAATAAAAAGGTAAATAGAGTAAGTGTAGCCAAAGCATAGCCAGAGTCCAGTAACCGGATCGGGTAGTCAGCCAAGCCAGAGTCCAGTAACCAGATCGGGTAGTCAGCCAAGCCAGAGTTCAGTAACCAGATCGGGTAATCAGCCAGGCCAGAAGTCAGGAATCCAAGTAGAGGAACAGCAAGCAGGATAAGGAGCCAGAAGGGATGTCAGCAAAGCCAGTCTTTAAACAGGAATGCAGGAGATGGTTTCTTGTGATGTGACCAAGGCGAGGGCAGAGATGAAGTGAGCTGGGCAGCTTAAAGTAGGCAGGTCAGAGGAGCAGGATCAGGAACAGCTGGGTAAATGCGGAGAGAGATGAGAGCTGCCAATTAGCTGACAGCTGAGCGACCAGCTCAGAGAAGGAAGGGATGAGCCAGCCCTGACATATATGAATTGTAAATGTGATAGATCCTTTGGGGTCTTTGTGTGTATTAGTGTCTTCTTCCTTTTTACTTCTCTATTTTCCTTTTTTCTTTTTATTTGGATTTATTCAAATTCAAAATGTATTGTTTTCTTTTCATGACATTGTATTAAGGTCCTACAAAAGCTCCAGAAGAAGCCACGATTGTGGTGAAACATGTAGAGGCAACCAACTTTTGTATTGTGACCGCATGACTTTCCATGCTCCAGTTTTAAATGTTATTCTCTTTTTAACCATGGCCACATACCTAAAGTGGGGTCCCAAGCATCCGGGATGGCGCCCTGGGCTCTCATATGACCACCTATTTCCCGGGCCAAAAAGGGACACCAAGGACCCAAACCAGGTCAGCAGTCAGAGTGACACACCATCAGAAGAACTTCACAAATATAATTTAATAAATTTGTACATTAGAAATGCAGATTAATCTGATGGTGTGTCACTCTGACTCCTGACTCCTCTTTTTAACCATGCTTGTTTAAATAAAATTAATGAAATTTTTAATATCAATTTGATTTGATTTTTTGCACCTCAAAACTCCCAATTTTGTTCCTTGGTACTTTTTGAATATATTTAGGGGAGGTGGTGCCTGTAGAGAATTCTCCAGCCTCTATTATCAGATTTACTTGTCTGGCTTTATGATAGTCTGTGCATAGGGACACAGGACATTGCCGAACACGGGAGTCATCTCCTGCTACAGCCCCAAAAGTGTTTTGGAACTTATTTTTTTTCCAAGCTGTGAATATAAAAAAAGAAATAAAAATTAGACACAAGGTAGAAGCTATTGCCATTGAATATTGTCAGTTTTGTAAGCCCATTGGCCTATGCCTGCTAAGGTGCCAGTGCAGGGCAATCCATCAGGTCATGAGAACAGAGTTATATATCACAGCTCAGTAACGGCTCCCAAGGTGTCCCCTTGCTGCCTGTAGCACTAGCTCTGCCTGTGCCTATGTGACGTCAGTGATGAAAATGCGAGAGATGGAGTGTAGGTGTTTTCCAAGTGCTGCTGAATAATGGGCATAGTGCCACCAGCCGTACTCAAGGGGGCTGTAACTTTTGCTCAACCAAAGTTCAGCCTGTCAAGGCCAAGTTCTAATACAGTGTTATTACAGGTGCTTTTAAAGGCACAGCGTCCCTTTACCTTAAAGACGGATTTGTAATTCTTATCTAATAAAGCAATATTAGTCTTTTAAAGGAAATATATTGGATTTTTTGTTTTTTACTCTACCATACAGACGTGAATGCGCTTTTGTAAATAATTTTAGTAAAGCAAGCAACACAATTGTACGTATGTTGGGACTCGCTGTCTTCTTCAGACACCTCCTTGTTGAGCAATATTGGAAGAAGAATGGACAAGGATGGATAAGCAAGAGAAGGAGGTTAACTTCCTACTCCCCCTCCTCTCCACCATAAGCCTAAACATGCACAATTAGTTGATCAAACTATGACATTTATGAAAAGATCTTTCAACAGTGGCCATCAGGGCAACCTATCAGTGCCCATCAGTGCAGCCCATAGGCGTGCGCAGCCTATTGCATTAGGGTGTGCACCCGAAAGCTCAACCACACATACGTGTGTATATGTGTGTATATATATATATATATATATATATATATATATATACCGTATATATATATATATATATATATATATATATATACCGTATATATATATATATATACGGTATATATATATATATATATATTAGTCAAAAGTATTGGGACTCCTGCCTTTACACACACATGAACTTTAATGCCATCCCAGTCTTAGTCCGTAGGGTTCCATATTGAGTTGGTCCACCCATTGCAGCTATAACAGCTTCAACTCTTCTAGGAAGGGCATCCACAAGGTTTAGAAGTGTGTCTATGGGAATGTTTGACCATTCTTCCAGGAGAGTATTTGTGAAGTCAGGCACTGATGTGGACGAGAAGGCCTGGCTCAAAGTCTCCGCTCTAATTAATCCCAAAGGTGTTCTATCTGGTTGAGAATAGGACTCTCTGCAGGCCAGTCAAGATCCTCCACCCCTAACCCCCTCATCCATGTTTTTATGGACCTTGCTTTGTGCACTGGTGCGCAGTCATGTTACATGTACTATTGTGCTATTTAGACTACAAAGCGATCACTCACACCTATACACACTCAAACGATGTATCAATGTGCAAAATTGTATTCAAAAGTGGTGCAGTGCACCCAAATGCTAATGCATAGCAATTTTCAAAATTAGCATATCATATCAAACCATATATAACATTAACAAAACAAAACAAACAATGCATAAGTCCATAAAGTGTCCTTTTGGTATGAATTTGCTTGCATATGCTCAATTTTTCATAAAAAAATAGGCTTATGTTCACATATACAAATGACCGCTTCCTTAAAGTGATTGTAAAGGTCATTTTTTACCTCCACTGTGCAGCTTGTTTTGCACAGAGTGGCCCTGAACCTGCTCTTCTGGGGTCCCCCGGCGGCTCTCGTGGCTCCTCCCCACATCTGACTACCCCCTAGGAGAAGCCCTTCCTTGAGGGGGTTACCTTACGGGCGTGCTCCCGAGTCCAGCATTCGGCATCCATAGAGGCTGAATTGCAGCACTCGTCCCGCCCCCCCCCCGCTCGCGTCATTGGATTTGATTGACAGCAGTGGGAGCCAATGGCTGAACTGCTATAAATCTATCCAATCAAGAGCTGAGAACCTCGGGCAGAGAGACAGCATGTCCCTGCCGGGTCAAGTTCGAGGGTTCAGGTAAGTAAAACGGGGGGGGGCTGGGGGGCATAGGATGCATTAAGGTGAAAAGACACAGAGCTTTACAACTCCTTTAACCATTTGCTTACTGAGCACTTAAACCCCCTTCCTGCTCAGGACAATTTTCAGCTTTCAGCGCTCCCACACTTTGAATGACAATTGCGCGGTCATGCAACACTGTACTCAAACTACATTTTTATCATTTTTTCCCACATATAGAGCTTTCTTTTGGTGGTATTTAATCACTGCTGGGTTTTTTATTTTTAAAAAAATGAAAAAAGACTGAAAATTTTGAAAAAAACAAACAAAACAGTTTTATAGTTTGTTATAAAATTTTGCAAACAGGTACTTTTTCTCCTTCATTGATGTGTGCTGATGAGGCTGCACTGATGGGCACTGATAGGCTACACTGATGGGCACTGATAGGTGGTACTAAGGGGTGGCACTCATGGGCACTAATAGGTGGCACTCAAGGGTACTGATAGGTGGCACTGATGTGCACTGGTAAGTGACACTGATAGGCAGCACTGATAGGTGGCACTGATGAGCACTGATTGGCAGCACTGATGGGAATTAATAGGGTTGATAGGTGGCACTGGTGGGCACTGATTTGAGGCACTGGTGGGCACCGGCAGGCGGCACTGGTGGGAACAGATGAAGCAGCGGTGGCTCTTACTGTTCGGGACCAATATCCCTTTGACATAAGCCAGTTATCTGCATTTTTTCTCTGCTCACGCTGTCAGCGTGAGCAGAAAAAAAGCTGGTTACTGATCTTCTGTTTACATCACATGATCAGCTGTCATTGACTGGCAGCTGATCACGTGGTAAGGGGCTGGGATCTGAGAAATAAACTTCTCTATTGTAAAGCATAAAAGTGACTGGCGCCCAATTTCTTTCTTGTACATCACCCCCCATGCCCACAAACCGGCACCCTGAGAATGTATGCCAGCCATCCCTACCTGGTAGTCAACATCAGGCTCCCGGCAAATTGGGGTAGGCTATACGAGAGTAAAAGGTTAGGTTTACATATCATTTCAGGTGCTTATATCTCTGAATATACTGATGGGTTTGACATGATGGATTTCACTGAAGGTAACCCCTGTTAATGCATTGTATTTTATCCCATGCTTGTTTTGGGTTATTCAGGTTTCTGACAGGCTTGAGAAGTGAAAAATATGCAGAATGTTGTAAAAATAATGCCTATATACTGAAAGAAATTGCATATAAAAAAGTTTTTTTTATATCTACAGCCAAAACATTTTTTTTTTTTAGGGGAATGGAATGAAGAATGATTTGAAGACCTATCGGGTATTTAGTATGTCTTTGTCCCCTTGAGGAGATTTCCCTTTACTTCTTGTCCTCTAGACACAAACAGAAGAGTGTGTGTGTGTGTGTGTGTGTGTGTGTGTGTGGATGGAGGGGAACTATCTTTATGCTGCGTACACACGACAGGTTTTGCCGTCGGATTAATAAACTCCGAAGGTTTCTCCGACGGAACTCCGGTGGAATTCCATTCAAGTGGTATTGCCTACACATGGTCAAACCAAAGTCCGACCAAAGTCCAACCGTCCAGAACGCGGTGACGTACAGCACGTACAAGGGGACTAGAAAAAGGAAATGCAATAGCCAGTAGCCAATAGCTTCCGTCTTGTACTTGCTTCAGAGCATGCGTCGTTTTTGGTCTGTCGGAACAGCATACAGACGAGAGGTTTTCCCGATAGGAATTGGTTCCGTGAGAAATATTTAGAACATGTTCTATTTCTAGGTCCGTCAGAATTTTCTAAAAAAAATACACACGATCGGAATAGACGTTGAAAAGCTTCCGTTGGACTTTTTCTGTTGGACATTCCGTTCGTGTGTACGCGGCTTTAGTTCTCACCTTAACAAGAGCTTTTCACTTTATTCCTCTTCTTGTGACAACTCAAATTTTTGGATTTCCCATCATATTTAGTCCCAGCAACAATGGTCACCTGGACAACTAGAGGGGGAGAATCTTTCTAGTGGGGGCAGAGACAGTTTTAAGCTGTTTAAAGATGTTCTAACTCCTCACCATTCTTTTCAGAACTGAAAAAAATAGCTTTAGACACACTTTAAAAAAGAACAATATAGTAATGCAAGCTAAAAGAAAAAAATACCTGATCATATTGGAGAAGGTCAGTATAGTAGGGAACATATTTTTCAGATATATTTCATATTGTAAAAGAGAAAGCAAGTATTGTTCTTGGAGGCATCATGCAAAGTATTCATGGTCGCCACTTTACCTCCTAAATTTTGTTTTCCAATCCCAAAAGACTGAAATGGAGCACTGAGTGAGTTTAAAGTCTCTAAAATCCATTTTCCCCCTCTTAACTCACTAAAAAACAACCCATTCATTTCTATGCAAAACAGCCGGCCCTTGAATTTACACCTCTGTCCATTCTGTAAAATAGCTGGCTAGTCAGCCAATAAAATTCATGAACCTGGTAAAAGAGACATTAGAAATTAATATAGAGAAAGGAAACATAAACACTGAAAGTACACCTCTGGAAAAAGGACCTCCTGGGCCAACAAGCTTGTGTATGTTAACTCATACTCAATTAAAAACAAGTTTCTAGATTGGATTCCTTACTGGATCGTGAAAGTTTTGTTGACCTAAAGATGTTTGGCAAGTTGGAATGGAAATGCAGACTGTGAAGCGGAATACACAGACCTGATGGTCATATCATACATAGGCATATAAGCCATGAAATAAACAAAGTAGGGGAGAAAACAGACATAGTCACACTGTGACAGTGCCAGGTGTGGATGAATATTCCACGTGCACCTCCATACTTTCCTACAATACTAGTCTGTGGTTGTAGTCATCTATTAATGTTAATGGTGCATTGGTAGGGGTTTTATTGGTCTCGCCAAGTCATATATTTTTGGTTCATCAAGAACTGTGAAAGAAATGAGAAGTGTCTGGTGTTAATGATGACATGTTGTAAACATGTTTTAGGCAAATCATCTTTTTTTTTTTTTTGCAAAGGGTGAGAAGTTCAGGGAACCATTTGAGATGGTTTAGACCTATAATATAAACCACTGGATCCCTTTCAACGACATCTAACTATGGATAACAGACCCTGGGGCAGAACAGTACATGCTTAAAATATTATGTTTCCTAGCGGTTTTAAGAGGATGGCCATATTTGGTGGTCATCCTCTTAGAACAGCTAGGAGATCTAATAAAATATATTTGCCTTTTGTAACAGAGTAAAAAATAGAAAGAAATAGGCCTATCAATAAGAAAACAAACAAATAACTAAAATAGTCTCTAGGTACATGAACACAAATGTGGGTTTGATCCAAAGCCTTCGGCCTCCAAAAAACCTGGAAGGATTAAATCTTTTATTGGCACTGCAATTCAGTAGAAAACCACCAACTATTGTGGCTTCTCTCTGTTACAAGTGTTTTACAGTACAAGTTTACCTTTATGTTAAACTACACGAATCCACCCTCTCTAGAGCTCCAGAATTAATCAACACTACTGTCACTCCCACCCTAGCTGCTAACTTACCTCAGTAGGACATCCACAACCTGCTCTTGGTCTTAGTCCTCTCTGGGCTAAAAGCATAGCTCAGGTTCCCTGCTGATTGGGGAGGTCTACTGAAGACTAACCCCTGGCAGGGGACAGGCTTTTATATCCAGGATGTGGCTGCTTTCTCAAGAAAAACAAGCTGTAAGGTTTCGAATATCCTTTGCTTTGATGCATGTGAAATGTATTTATTTGTCCTAAACTGAAAGTACAGTTGGGATCTAAAGCATGAGCCTTCTTGTTCAACTCAAAGTATTCCTTAATTTGCAATTTATCTCTTACATTCCCCCATTTTTTGCTAATCTGAGCACTTTGTGACACAAAGCATTGAAACAAAGGGTCAACTTAACACCGAGACACCTGGCACAGCACGTCAGCAATGGCAGCCTCCTTCTCTCAGACACGGTTTGAAAAATTGTTCTAGCAAAATGGCAGTTGTGGCAGCCCAATGGTTTCCTTAGGTGACACCCATATTAATTGCCTGCACATATATAGCACGCAAAAAAGCAGCAGTCTGTAAGCTACTGGACTATTGCTACAACAGCATTCAAGTAGATGCAGCTCAGTTAAGTAGCACATAACTGGGCAATTGCCTCTCTTTCAATAAAATGTGCAGTCTGAATTATTTAAAGCAGCAAAGCCTGAAACTAAATCTAAAAATAACACATTCATCTCTTTTTATTATTTGGCCTGAGAATGAAAATCCTGCTGGTGCATCAGAGAGCAATTAATATTCCTGTGCAGCTTGCAGTGTTAGACAAATGGGCTTCTATAGCAGCGTAGTTTACACGAATGGAATGAGTGACATGAAGGTTTATGATATAGGAAATCCATTAAATTAACAAGCTTACATAAACCACATCACCTGCTCACCGAGCTACAGGCTGATAACAGGGGTGTGACTAGGGCTGAGCGTCCGAGCATGTATATTGTGACTCTTGCCTGAAACCCCGAATTTTATTGGGATCACTAAGATTGCTGATTATTCAGAATCCTTTACTCCAAAATAGTAAAATGAAGTTGAGTATTGCTTGAACTATCAGACCACGTATGGCTAGGCATAACACTTGGCTGCTATTTTGTTGGACACGCTCTTGTTTTACCTGCCTGACTGGTAAAAATTTAATTTGTTGCCAGCAGTATTTCTAAGAACGAATTAAAAATTATTTTTAAAAAAGTTGGCAAGCCTACCGATCTCCCAAGTGTTTGCAGCTAATTAACGATTGTTTTCTGTTCCTCTCTTAAAAAGAAAACCAAAAAAACTCTTTACTGCAGAAATACTGGGTCAGTATAAGGCTCTCTTCACCCTTTTGCAATCAAAACTTGGATTGCATTTTTCCACTCAGTTGCCATTATGGTGAAAAATGCCTTGGCATATCTTCTATACGAGCAGACAGAATGTGTGCCGAGGGAACACGTTAGATGTTTTGAGACTGTGTGGGGTCTTTCTTCTTTAAATCCACTACTTGATTTGAAGAAAGGATTCTGTGTGGTCCTAAAACATTGGTGTTATATCTGTGACTTCCACGTGTCTTCACTAAACATCTGAAACTTGGAGTGGTACCATGTACCCAAACACCCAAGATTCTTGATTGTCATATGATGTAAGGAATAGGACTTAAACTTTGTAATTGTGTTGGAGGAAGAGTCAAATAATGCTAAAAGTGTTTGATTTCAAAGGTAACCTTTTCAGCAATGACTTAAAGGAATACATAGTCATTCGTTGCTGTCCTCCTTCTGACAAAGCTAGTTGTCTGGCTAATGCTGATGCCATAGTCTCTGTATTTTTAGGTACAAATATTTTTTATTACATTTTTAAAAGAATAACAAAGAGCATCCAATCTGCCCACACAGGGACTTGTAGTGGCAACATAACTCAGGGTAAGGCTTCACATACTATCAACCAGATAAAAGGAAGCAGAAGCTTTGGTTACGTGCAAGAAAACCTAGACAGCTGAGGCGAGGTCCAGGAAATCCACAAGGATGTCAATGTCATACCTGGACAGACTAAATCACTGAGAGCGGTGCAATATAATTTCTCACTCACGGGGTGCAGGGTAACTATAAAGAAAAGGAGCGGGGTCGTGAGCCTCAGGAGGAAGGGAACGAAAAGGAGAAAAAAACGTAAGAGTAAGGAAAGGGAGGAAAAGGACGGAAGCCAACAGAAAAAGAAGAAGAAGAGGAAGGGCAAAGGATTGTCTTGGGATTGTCAGGTGGATTAGTCACAAGCGTCCGATACTAGCTAGAGGAAGTGAGGGGAAGGCATATTGGAACCAAGGTTCCCAAATCTTTAAAAATTTGGCATGAGAATCCTTCAGAATGCTAGACATCTGTTTGTTGAGCAATCATACGATTTCTATGACTATTTTGACTCAATGACCTGGCCACCAGTATGCAAAAGGTAAAGTCTCGTAGCAGTACCCCCGTATGGGCTGCTGGTAGTTGTGGTCCGTCTCTCACCCTGCATAGCCAGGCACACAATTTTCAGACACTCAGGAGTCAAGAAGCAGTCCTATTTTTATGGTCTATAGAGGGAAATGAAACTTAGATGGAGTAAGGGTAAGTATGGGATGCCCACTTGAAAAAGATTTCAGAGACTAACTATATATACCTCCTCACTTCCAGCTCCAGCACATCGCTTGATTACTGACCTCACTCTCCAGAATGTCACTTGATTCTTTACCTCCAGGAACAGATAACACTAATGTTTAGGCCTGATACTGGCTCAGCCAGGCCTTAAGCAAATGCCTTTTGCGGGCAGGGACCACGGGCCCTCTTGGTGTAGCAAACATAATGGTGGTAGTCCTAGTGCTAGCTGTCCACGTGGCTACTGATTCCAGCACCACATCTTCAGGCCCTGCCAGCCCTCCTGGCTGCAGCTGCATCTCTCCATTGCCCGTGTCACCACAGTCCACTCCTCTGGCTCCGCACCCATCCCAGACTGCACTCTCCCAGTCCTCTCAGGTGTGCCTCCCCAGTCCTCCTGACTGTGTGAACACTCACCAGCCCTCTTGGCTGCACTCCGTGGAACTCCTGGAGGCTTGCCTGGCAGTATTCTCCTGCTGTCCTCTCTTGCTCCTCTTGTGCCTCCTGGTCAGGACACCTCTGTGGGTTGTAAGAGAGTCCCATCTGCACCCGAGCCCAGGCCCAAGGTCACCCCCCCCCATGGACTGGAGAGCTCCATTAACGGCCAAGACAACCTAACACTCCATCTCTATCTTCCACCCGATACCAACTCCTCCCCAGCTTGGCTGACCTTGAGTATTTGGTCACAGTGGTACTGCCTGTGAGTCACCCAGCCCTACCTGGCTTCCTGCCAACCCAAAATCCAAACACACAGGCTTGGCTGCCTGCCAAGCCTGCTTACATTTTCCTACACTACAAAAAACGATCTGTACACATTCTAGTACCACTAGTGGGTGCTACACTTATGTAACCCTCTAAATTACTTCCCCTAACCCTTAGCCCTTGACATTAACTCTACCGTGAATGTAATGCCTGACATTAAATATGACTCAAAACTGATTTACTTACCTTTAAGGCCTTCAGAAGTATTGGCTGTGAATACATTTAGTACCACACCAAACACTACCTGCATTACGATCTCTGCACCAAAACCAACTATCCTATTACAAGTTTTATTTTTTGACAATTGTTTAATTCATACCACATCCATAGCACACGTTTTTTTATGTTTTGTTAGCTATTCTGTCAAGGACAGTAAAATATATTTCAAATAGGCCACAATTGCAAAACAATTTGCAAATTGCTGGCCAAGTCAGGACATATATAATGACTGTGGTTATATTTATATACTTTTTAGACTCTTGAAATAGCAGATATCTGACTAAAGGCAGTGTGTAGGCACACATCACATTAACAAAACAGATGTTTTCTTGTCCTCATCAAAGTAATAGCTGAAAGTTTTTATTATCTTTTTGTCATTTATTGTTATTTAGCTAGGTTCAGATGTAAGATTCTCATATGTCGACAAGCTCCAGGCCAAGTGCTGCTTTATAGGAAAATACATTATTATTATTATTATTATCATACAGGATTTATATAGCACCACCAGTTTGTGCAGCATTTTAAAATATAAAGTGAGACAGTACCATTACAATACTATACAATACATTACACAAGGGTTAAAGTCTTACTAACCCACAACATTAAAATCAGTCCGTATATGCAGTAAAGCATGCTTTTTATACTCACTGTGGAACCTAAGGGGATAATCCTCTGCATTGTGTAAAAAGACTATTTGGTCCTGTCTTCTTTGATCCTCCCCTTCTGTCCCCAATCCATCTCCTGATAAGACAGAGCCTTTGGAGTCACTCTGCACATGCTCAGTTTGGTGTGTATTGCTAGAGAGTTTTTCTTTTCTTGGGAGAGTGCATGTGATCAGCACAGGTCCAATCAGCACTGTCCAGACAGAGGGTCAGGGGTCATGCAGACTCATAGGACAGTCAGAGAAGTATGAAAACCCCCCCTACAAGCTTTAACTAGACACTTATAGAAGTCACAAGTCTTGAGAAAATGTATTTAGCAGTTTTTTATATATTTTCTAAAATAATTTTGTTTCCATGTTCTGTGTTCTGTGGGAGACCAAGTATAGTGAATGCAGGGTCCTGGGTTTAGTAACACTTATAGAGGGCCCTGCTTATAAGTGATTACAATCTAATAGGGTGGGGCAAGTGGTACAAAAGTTAATAACGCTGAGGGATGAGCTGATGGAAGAATTAAAGGAAGAATTAAAAGTTCAGTTGTTAGGCTTCCCTGAAGAGATGAGTTTTCATAGATCACCTAAAGGTGGCCAGAGTAGGAGATAGTCAGACAGATTGAGGTGGAGAGTTCCAGGGGATGGGGGAGGCTCTGAAGAAGTCCTGGAGATGAGCATAGGAGGAGGAGACAAGAGAGCTATAGAACAGGAGGTCTTGGGATAGTTTAGGTGATACTTGAAGACAAGATTGGTGATGTAGTTGGGGGCAGAGTTGAGAATGGCCTTGTATGTTGTTGTTAGTATTTTGAATTTAATTCACTGGGCAATCGGATGCCAGTGGAGGGATTGGCAGAGTGGGGTAGCAAACACTGAGCAGTTGGTAAGGTAGATGAGTCGGGCAGCAGCATTCATGATAGACTGAAGGGAGGAAAGCCTGCGTCCCACTCGGTCTGCATATGCAGAGTGGAAAGCTGAGATTTAACAAATGTGGCAATTATTTTGCTGCATTTACTACCAATGGAGATGTATCTGTATCTATGAAAAAGAATAAATAAGTGTATAAGACAGATTTGATTCTGAAAAGTGGGCTAATGGGGAGATGCTAAGCAATTTCCTTCATTGTCATCATAAAGAGTATCTAAATCCAAAATTTTATTTATTTGGTTTTTTAATCCACCAACATTTTTATTGGCATTGAGTCAAAAGAAATGAATAAGTACAAAATATAGAGAATAAGAAACAAAATACAAATCAAAGATCATTACAGCTTCTGATGGCTAATGGTGCTTATCAGGTTAATTCAAGGTGGAAAACTTACAGTGCCTTGAAAAAGTATTCACACCCCTTAAAATTTTCCACATTTTGTCATGTTACAACTAGGGGTCGACCAATATTGTTTTTTCAGGGCCGATACTGATACCGATTTTTCGTCTGCCTTTCAGGCCAATAGCCGATATCAGGTGCCGATATTCTGTACATTTAAACTTTTTATTTTTACACTGTCCTTTTAATTATTTTTTTTTTAATCACTTTTATTGCTGTCACAAGGAATGTAAACATCCCTTGTGACAGTAATAGGCAGTGACAGGTACTCTTTATTGAGGGATCGGAGTTCTACAAGACCCCAAACCCCTCCTCTGCACTTGAAACTGTTCAGAACGCCAAGATCGGTGTTTTTGAATACTTTCTATTTTTTAAAACTGGCGTCTTTAGAATGCCAGTAATCCGGAAGTGGTGTCATGACATTGCTTCAGAGTTGATAGATCCGAGACCCGATCAATAACAAATCCGGATTTGTTCGGGACTCCGGCCAGCCGGCGGACGTTCCAGCTGGTCGCTCGGGCCTCCCGGTGGGCGGAAGGCGGTGGGAGGGGGGGATGCTGCTTGTGATAATGGCATTGGTTGTTATTACAAGAAAAGCTGACTGTTCTCTCTAAAGAACGGTACTGGGGTTATACCTGTAGCTGCATGCACCACCCCCATACAACCACTTGAAGCAATATCGGTAATATTGGTACGTTTCTGACTGATACTTTGAAAAATGTGAATATCAGCCCCGATAATCGTCCGATTCGATAAACGGTCGATTCCTAGTTACAACCAAAAATGTAAATGTCTTTTTTTGGGATTGTATGTGATAGACCAACACAAAGTGGCACATAATTGTGAAGTGGAAGGAAAATGATAAATGGTTTTCAACATTTTTTACAAATAAATATCTGAAAATTGTGGCGTGCATTTGTATTCAGCCCCCTTTACTCTGATACTGGTAACTAAAATCTAGGTGAGCCAATTGCCTTCAGAGGTCACCTAATTAGTAAATAGAGTCCACTTATGTGTATTTAAATCTCAGTATAAATACAGGTGTTCTGTGAAGCTCTCAGAGGTTTGTTAGAGAACCTTAGTGAACAAACAGCATCATGCAGGCCAAGGAACACACCAGACAGGTCAGGGATAAAGTTGTGGAGAAGTTTAAAGTGGGTTTAGGTTAAAAATAAAATATCCCAAGCTTTGAACATCTCACGGAGCTATTCAATCCATCATCCGAAAATGGAAAGAGTATGGCACAACTGCAAACCTACCAAGACATGGCCGTCCACCTAAACTGACAGGCCGGACAAGGAGAGCATTAATCAGAGAAGCAGCCAAGAGGCCCATGGTAACTCTGGAGGAGCTGCAGAGATCCACAGCTCAGGACAACTATTATTTGTGCACTCCACAGATCTGGCCTTTATGGAAGAGTCAATTTTGAAAAACATTTATTATTTTCCTTCCACTTCACAATTAGGTGCCACTTTGTGTTGCTCTATTACATAAAATCCCAATAAAATACATTTACATTTTTGGTTGTAACATGACAAAATGTGGAAAATTTCATGGGGTATGAATACTTTTTCAAGGCACTGTACACCTATGCAGGGATAAACTGGAGGGAGTATATAATTATTAGACTGCATCTCAAAGGATTGCGCAGTATAACAGAAGGGAGAGGAGAAAAGAAAAAAGTCGGTGAGGGAGGAGATTGGAAAAGGGGGGTGTAGAAAAGGGAGGGGGTGGTAGTTCCTGAGAGGGGGAGGTGGGGAGGTATGGACAGGGAGGTCTTTGGGGTCTAGCCGGGCATTCAGATAGTTATGGGCCATAAGGTCCAGCTACAATAAAACGATGGAGCAGTTGAGATTCAGGTGGCTATTGTAGTCCAGACATGGAACCAAGATGTTGAGGAATTTGGTATGTGTGTCGTTAAGCATAGCAGTAGGTTCCTTATGTACAATAATGCCCATCATTCTCTGCTTTCCTTCTGCTAAGTTATAAGCAGATTGTTTCCATACTTTTGCTAATGTTTGCTTGGGCACCAGGAACACAACCTCTGCTATGTTTAGTGAGATTTGGATTTGGCCTATGTAACAGGGCTTCCCATGGATTGCGAGTGAGGTTAAGGTTCAGAATTGTTCTGAGAATGTTGTATACACATATCTAGTAGCCTTGAAACAGTGCCACCAAATATGCAAAGAGGTACCTTGCTCTCTGCAACCTCTCAACCTCTAAATTATTTTAAATTTTTTTATACAGTAGGTTAAAGGTGTTCAGCTTTCATGATATCACAGGGTCTCAAGAGCAGCCTCTGACAAGATCGAAGGGTCACACTAAATATTCAGTGAATTTAATGCTACAGAAAGCAGTCAGAGACCGAAGACATGCAAAAGGAATCATCAAAGACTACAGACAAGCTACAAGAGATGGACAAAGACTGCAGACATGCTGCAGGTCATAGACAGACTCTACAAGCATATAGCAGTTGTTGGAGACTGGAGACATGTCTTAAGAGGAAAACATAGATTTGAAACATATTACATGAGACTGCTAGAGATTACTGCTATTACAGTCCCTTTACAATGCTATTATTGCCATTGGATTTGTTTTCCCTACAGCCTTCCTAAATATTACTTGTGCCACATTTAATATTTTTCCCAGCAAGATCCATTATAGACAATCCAACACAAAAATACAATAAAAAAAAAAAGTGGTGGACAGCAAAAGTAAGATAGTGTGAAATAAATAAATCAAACCATTTAACTTTCAGAACACAGTCCAAAGAGTTATTTTCCTTCACTGGCTCAAGTAAGAACCTAGCTAACAAAAACACATTACGGTATGCATGGGGCCACGAAGGTCGCAAAATAGGTGCCAAGGGCTGCTGGGTGGGCACCAGGGGAGTAATGGTTAAAACCACTATCAGTTTTTTTGCCATGTGTGTCCCATTGTGGAGATTTCCCCTAATTTCCTGTCTGGGAAACATGACAAGAAATGAGTGTCAGTCTCTCCAAAGTAAGATTAATCTCCATTGAAAGATTTTTCTTTTTGTCTAGTGATCCAAAAACAAGCATATTGATTGCAGATAAGCACATTGGTAACCAATGTAATAGAAAAGGCCAAGCTACCCAGCATGGAAATAAACGCAATATAAACATGACAGTGATTTTTACTCTTTCCTACTTGAGCCAAAAAATAAAAGGTTTGGCTTTATATATGCTTTAACCCTTTCTTTTCCTCTGCTCTTTAGTGTGCCTTGAAGTCACAGAGGCCAGGTTTCGATTTCATCATGGCAATGATAGCAGTTGCCAAAAAGAGTTGTGTATAATCATTTACAGACTGTGGCAAGTAGATACATGCCACTCCTCCTTTTGTAAGGCACAACCTCACACACAGAATGCAGAGTTGTGGTGTGCATTACATACAAAGTGCCAAGCTCAGGATTATGCTACGTAGAGAGTGCAGAGTTCAGGAGTGCACTGTGTACAGAGTGTAGTGTTCAGGGGTTTGCTATGTACAGAGTGCAGGGTTCAGGAGTATGTTACGTATAGAGTTCAGGGGTGTGATATGTACAGAGTGCAGGGTTTAAGGGTGTACAGAGTGCTAAGTTCAGGAGTGCGCTAAGCACAGAGTGCAGGGTTCAGTTCAGGGGTTTGCTATGTACTGAGTGCAGGGTTCAGGAGTATGTTACGTACAGAGTTCAGGGGTGTGATGTGTACAGAGTGCAGGGTTTAAGTGTGTGTTATGTACAGAGTGCTAAGTTCAGGAGTGCGCTAAGCACAGAGTGCAGGGTTCAGACAGGAGTTTGCTATGTACAGAGTGCAGGGTTCAGGAGTATGTTACGTACACAGTTCAGGGGTGTGATGTGTACAGAGTGCAGGGTTTAAGGGTGTGTTATGTACAGAGTGCTAAGTTCAGGAGTGCGCTAAGCACAGATTGCAGGGTTCAGTTCAGGGGTTTGCTATGTACAGAGTGCAGGGTTCAGGAGTATGTTACGTACACAGTTCAGGGTGTGATGTGTACAGAGTGCAGGGTTTAAGGGTGTGTTATGTACAGAGTGCTAAGTTCAAGAGTGCGCTAAGCACAGAGTGCAGGGTTCAGTTCTGGGGTTCGCGATGTACAGAGTTCAGGGTTCAGGAGTACGCTATGCACAGAGTTCAAGGGTGTGCTGTGTACAGAGTGCAGGGTTTAGGGGTGCACTATATACAGTGTGCAACTCCAACCCCTCCTCCCCCAAAGCTTCCTCCCATCTCCCTCTCCTACCTTGCCTGGATCTAGTACCTCCCTGTGTAGGTGGCTTGCTTCACCTTGCAGGGAGATCGTTCTCTCTCTCAGATTCTGGTAACCGGTCCCCGCCGTGAGTGTGTGCAGAGATCTGTTAGTTCCGGAGCTGCTGAGAGCAAAGCTGTCCCTTGTAAACACAGAAAGCTTCTGCGTTTATATGTGACAGCAGGAGCAGAGGGTGAGAGCTGGAGATGGTGGAATGGGGTTCCGCCACGTTTCAGCTGCAAAACTGAGTGCGAGGGCCACATGACAAGGCCTGAAGGGCCGGATTCGGCCCACGGGCCTTGTTTTGACATATGCGCCTTAGTAATGTTTGAACGTAGAACTTAAGGTACCATGTGTACATTTTAAAGAAAAACCTAATTTAAATTAAGGTGGCAGCTCATGACCTGTTCCATTTTACTGTCAGTGAGCAATCCCTTGACCATTCCAACAGTTTTTTAGAGATGTTTTGGCTTTTTTTAACTAGCTGTTGTAAAGTGATAGCATGACCCGCCCTTTTCTTTGCATCTGTACCTTCTGTAATAGTGGGTTCTCCTACATCAACTGCTGATGAGGGATGGAGAATTTAGAGATGCAAGGAAAGGCCATTGAGTGCTATTCTAGGTGTATAGTTTACTTGTTCAGGACTTCTGTTTCCCATCCAGGCATTGCTGTAGCACACCAAGGCTTGTTATTCATGGAGATTTTCCCTACTGGAAACCTATTGTTCTGGAAGCAACAGATCCCCAGAGTTTGAACTGTATGTCAGAATATTCTTATTCTTTCACTAGCTATTCAGTATATACAGGATTCACACGTACTGTTATCACTTTAATGACATCACCTCTTAACACATCCCACTCACTCCCTGGATACAGGCCCTGTACACTGACATTGACACTGGTCACATGTGTCATGGAAAGTATCAGCAAACCAATTATGTTTGCGTTTTTTTTTTCCTTTTTACCACTTGACCTCTGAAAGGTTTTACGCCCTTCATGACCAGACCATTTTTTCAGCACTGCGCTACTTTAACTGGAAATTACACGGTCATGCAACACTGTATGCTAATTAAATTTATACACCGGTAATTTTTTTTTCCCATACAAATAGAGCTTTCTTTTGATGGTATTTGATCACCACTGGGTTTTTAATTCTTTTGCAATATAAATGTAAAAGATTGAAAATTTTGAAAAAAAACCCCAATATTTTCTACTTTCTGTTATAAAACATATCAAATAAAAAACAAATCTAATTTCTTCATGAATTTAGGCCAAAGTGTATTTTACTACATGTCTTTGAAAAAAAAAAAAATCCCAATAGGTGTATATTAATTGGATTGTGTGAAAGTTATAGCATCTTTAAACTGGTATATATACTGGAATTTACGCAGCTATAGACGCTATACTGTAATGGCAGTGAACAGTGACTTATAGTGTGACTATTGGAGGGCAATCTGGCACTAACAGACCCTCGCTGGGAGGTACACTAATTGACTAACTAACACTAACATCAACAGTGACACTAATACAGTGATCAGTCATAATACTGTACACTACACTGTAATAATGACACTGGCTAGGACGGGGTTAACATCTAGGGGTGATCAAGGGGTAAACGTGTGCCCAACTATGTGTAATGTGTGTACAGTGTGCTGCTTTTGCTACTAGATCTCTAAATTTCTCATCCCTAAACTGACAGATCACTCTCTCTCTGTTCAGAGCGCTGTGCTGTTTATCAACACAGAGCTCTGGGGTGTAATTGTACATGGGTAATGTGTGTAATATGCGCTGCTTTTACTATACTATCCGGCTGTTTTTTCTCCCTGCTTTGCAGGAAGAAGAAACAGCCAGATCGCTGTTCACAGTACTGTCCTATGTTTTTGTAAACACATAACCCAGTGGGATTGGCCAAAGGTGATTAGCTGACTTCACAGCCAAGATCATTGGCTGAAATCAGCTGGCAAACTTGTACTGTGTCCAATCACAGCACGAGTTGGCAGAGGGTACGTCGTCCGTCTGCAGCTGCCACCTGCCCGAAGTACAACTACTGTGGGCAGGCAGGAAGTAGTTACATTTATTGACGCACATACATTGTAATGTATAAAAACAAAGACAATTAAACAGTAAGAATTAAAAGACTTTTGAAATTGGGATTCTTTGCAAACAAGTCTATACCAATAACCAAGACCTAGGCTTCATGTACACATGGCCTACTTTGACCACCAGCCGTGGGAAAATGCAAAATGCATCAAAATCACATCAAAATCGTGCCACAATTTGCAGTCGGCAGGCAAAACGCTCTTATCCTGAACGTGATTCTTCCGACAGTGTGTATGCTCCATCGGACATTTACTGTCGGGATTTACGACAACAAATGTTTGAGGGCTGGTTCTCAAATTTTCCGAAATTCCGAGCGTGCGTACACAATTCTGATGCACAAAATTCCATGCATGCTCGGAATCAAGCAGGAGAGCCGCACTGGCTATTGAACTTAATTTTCCTCGGCTCGTCATACGTCTTGTACGTCACCGTGTTCTTGACGTTCAGAATTTCCGACAACATTTGTGTGACCGTGTGTATGCAAGACAGGTTTGAGCCAACATCCATCGTTAAAAAATCCATGGTTTTGTTGTCGGAATGTCCGATCGTCTGTATGCGGCATTCCACTTTCAGGAGAGGGAGGTTGAACCTTCCCTGACCAAAGCCTATGTGTACATGGACACATAGGCTTTTATGGAGTTGAGTTTAGGAATTTGGCAAATAAAAACACCAAAGGCTCCTAAACATCAAGTTTAGGAGCTGTAGTGAACATGAAGCCTTAATGGGGTAGAATTTGAATCAAATCTATAAATATAATATCTCAAAACAATGATAGATGCGCATTCAAATAGAAATATTTAGACTCTTCTGGCACCAAAACAGAGATCTACAATGTCAATTTATTTAGAGATTTTGGAGTAATTCAATGATAGATGAGTGTTGGTTTATTCAGAGTGGGCCAATGTTGTAAACCATTCACTTTACTTAAAAAGAGATTACATAAAAGTAACTCTACCCATATGGCAAATTGGGGGCAAGACACATACCTTCTGAATTGTCCATTGTCTTCCTGAGTTTTCAGAGCTTAAGGCATCATCATGAATAATAACGTGTTGAAACCAAGCAAACTATTTATCATGAAAATGTTAATGAATTAATAGACTGATAGGTCCTATCAAGGGTCCTTCACTGTGAAATAATAGGAAAGTGAATGGGCCATGGACTATCTTTTCTAAAATGATGGATTAGCTCCTAGACTATGGCTGAGGCCTCTCAGTCTTCAGTGCTTGACACAACAAGTTAATCAAATTCCAAAAGAACATTGGCTTGAAAGACTTCATCTTCTGCTGTCTAAAATAATAATCTTATACCCACTCTCCATGCAACAGATCTTTAAGGCCAAAATGTTCTCATAAAACCCTTCGGTAACACTTATCTGGTCTTATTTGATTGTTTAAAAGGACCAAAAGTTTTGAAATTGGGCACAAAAAATGACAATAGACAATCCTAGCTTCATTATACTGCCCTGAAAAACAGCCCATCAACAAAAGTTCTCCAAAATTCCCATTTGACAAAACTTAGATTGACTTCTGTTGAGCGTGAATGACTATACATGGATTGATATTGGCCTATACCAGCCATTGAGAGCTCTTGAAAGACCTTACAAGAAGGCAGAAAAACACAGAAACTTAGTATGAAATTATTTCATGAAAAATAGATTACAGGGTCATTGAGTAGTGGATGTGTATGGATTATTTTTAGAAACTGAGGATATCATTTAGTGTCCACTTTAAGACCAGGCTTTTTTCTGGCACTTTTTGTTTACTAGTTTATATCAGTATTTTTTCCTAGAAAATTACTTATAACCCCCAGACATTATAATTTTTTTTTTTAACAGAGACCCTAGGGAATAAAATAGCGATCATTACAATTTTATATGTCACATGGTATTTGCGCAGAGGTTTTGCAAACACAATTTTTTTGGAAAAAATGCACTTTAATAAACTAAAAAAAAAAAAAGACGCAACATACACCCCAATTTTTTGTAAAATGTGAAAGATAATGTTATGCCCAAGTAAATAGATACCTACATGTCACGCTTTAAAATTTCACACGCTCCTGGACCTGCAACAAGCTACGGTACTTAAAAATCTCCATAGACGAGTATTTAAACGCCTTTACAGGTTACCTATTTAGAGTTACAGAGGAGGTCTAGCACTAAAATTATTGCTATCACTCTAACTATCGCGGTGATACCTCACATGTGTGGTGCGAATACCATTTACATATGCGTGCACGACTTACGCATGCATTCGCTTCTGAGTGCGAGCACGGAGGGATGGGGGCGCTTTCATTTTTTTTTTTCTTATTTATTTTATTTTTTATTTTTACATTGTGCCTTTTATTTTTTTTTTTATTACTTTTATTCCTATTACAAGGAATGTAAACAACCCTTGTTATAGAAATAAGGATGACAGGTCCTTTTCATGGAGAGATCTGGGGTCAAAAAGATCCCAAATCACTCTTTTACACGGAAGTCCCCTTTCACACGGGCTTTCCGATTAGGTCTGCCTGTCATTTTTTCAGGCGGACCTGATTGGACGCTCCATTAAACTCTATGTCCACTGACATCTGCCGATATCCGATCCGATCCTGTCCGTGAAATCCAGACGGATGGTGACCCGTCCGTGAAATCCAGACGGATGGTGACCCTATTTTCCATCCATCTGGAGGATTGGATCGAATGAGAATGGACAGGTGGTCCGTTTTCATCCGATCTCCCCATAGAGAAGAGCGGGACTCTGACAGGTCCATCTCAGCACAGTGAGCAGAGACTGCCTGTTTTTCACCTGCTCAGCAGGGATCAACGGATCGATTCCAAGCTGAGCAAAGCGGAGGCCATCGTGTGTGAAAGAGCCTTAAAAGCAAAAGATCTTTTGCTTTAAAAAACAAATAAAAATATTTACTTCCAGCCTGGATCAGAAGACGTCGCTCCATTATGCCGGTCTTTCAAGGCCATAGAGGCAATCAAAGAGGATCTACTCTTTAATCGCCTATGGGAGAAACCAGCTGTATTGTCGGAACGTTTTTTGGGCGAACCGGCAGAAATGGTAAGCCCTTGAAACACCAAGAAAGCCATGAGAAAGCCAGCCACCGGCTGCAAAAATGATACCGGATATCTTCAACCATAATCCTGGTAAACCAATTGCAAACCACAACGTATATATATATATATATATATATATATATATATATATATATATACATATTATTGTCGGCAACTGGTTAAGATCTAGAAGGCTATGTGAGGTCCAAGGTGGATTTTGCTGTCTCCCCTTTAACACTGAACAAATTCCATCCAAAATGTATTTCAACGACGATCAAACCTTTATACCATCTGCTAATATAGGGGATTTTTGTATCCAAGGCTCGGTTCTCACTGTTGAGCGGCCGGCTAGGTCAGGTGTGTGTGTGTTTCGGGATTGTGAATAGGAAAGAGTCAGTAGGCTGAAGCATTAAATAAATAGTAATCATTGCTGAGAGATTTATTGACCTGAGAAGGAGTCATTAGCCAAGGTCTCAGTCAATATTTACCTCACAGTTCACTAAATCTTGATGTTCAGTGAAAATTAAAGTCAATATGATGTGTGCTTTCTTACTTGCAAATTAATTTTCCAATGTAAAAGCCTCATTTTTTGCAATAAAACCACTTTTTAAACGTATGCCTATTCCCCGGTGGCTTTTAAAAAGAGTGTTATAAGGCCGATGAAATTCTGGCAATGAAAACGCCGGCTTTGCTTGGCAAGGAGCTTCTATGTATTTATATAGGCAGTAAGGAGACTTGGGAGAAGAGAACTGCCCCAGCAGGTACACTGACACTTAGAACACGCCGGCTACTAATATTATTCATCTTGTTGGGGTGATAGGCAAGCGGGTGATTGATCAGAAGACATCTGTGTCTGAAAGGAGCAGGTTGTTTGAAGTACGGGGCAAGGGACTCGTTACCCTGAAATTAACATTTTACCTGCCGTGGCAGTAACCCTCCAGCTGTGTAGGAATGTTTTAAAGTCTTCCTCGGGGTCGACAAGAAGGCCAAAAGAGTAACAGACACTTGATTAAAAACTAGCGCAGTTAGAGTAGACATGAACTTCAATACTTTATCCAAATTTAAAGTGACTGAATTGTGTTTTTGCACATATTCGATTTATTTATTTGTTTTATTCGCTAATAAAACTTAAAACTTAAATTTGTTTTGATCAGATGAATATGAATTATTGTACAATTACAATTTGAAATCAAACGTTGGTGCTCTAACGTCTCTAGCATCTACTTAATACTTTTTGTTTACTACTTTTTTTATATTGTATATATATTTTTATATATTTTATATTTATATATATTATATATATTTTTATTTTACTTTCACAACTTTTTTTTCTACTTTTACTATTTTTACTACTTGTTTTTTTATATTTTAATATATTTTTTTATATATCTTATATTTATATTATAATTATATATAGTTGATACTTTTTTCCTTTTTTAATTTTACTTTGACTTCTTTTCTTTCCTACTTTTACTAACTTCACTACTTTTGTTTTTTTATATTTTATATATAGTATATTTTTTATATTTTATATCATTTTTTATATATATATATAATATTTTTTTCCTTTTTTAATTTTACTTTAATTTCTTTTCTTTCCTACTTTTACTAACTTCAGTACTTTTTTTTTTTATATTTTATATATAGTATATTTTTTATATTTTATATTTTTATATCATTTTTTATATATCTTATATTTACATTATATATATATATATATATATATATATTTTTTATTATTTTATTTTACTTTAACTTATGCCGCGTACACACGGTCGGACTTTTCGTCTACAAAAGTCCGACAGCCTGTCCGACAGACTTCCGGCGGACTTTCGGCGGACTTGCAGCAGACTTTCTAACGAACGGACTTGCCTACACACGACCACACAAAAGTCCGACGGATTCGTACGTGATGACGTACACCGGACTAAAATAAGGAAGTTGATAGCCAGTAGCCAATAGCTGCCCTAGCATGGGTTTTTGTCCGTCGGACTAGCACACAGACGAGCGGATTTCGGGGTCCGTCGTAGTTACGACGTAAAGATTTGAAGCATGTTTCAAATCTAAAGTCCGTCGGATTTGAGGCTGAAAAAGTCTGCTGAAAGTCCGGAGAAGCCCACACACGATCGGATTACCAGCCAGCTTTAGTCCGTCGGCGTCCGTTGGACTTTTGTAGACGAAAAGTCCGACCGTGTGTACGCGGCATTAGTTTCTTTCCTACTTTTACTAACTTCACTGCTTTTGTTTTTTATATTTTATATTTTTATATCTTTTTTTTATATATCTTATATATACATAATATTTATATATATTTATTTTATAATTTTTTCCTTTTTAAATTTTACTTTAACTTCTTGTCTTTCCTACATTTACTAACTTCACTACTTTTGTATTTTTATATTTTATATATAGTATATTTTTTATATTTTTAAATAATTTTTTTATATAGCTCACATTTACATTATATATTATATTTGTTTCCTTTTTTAATTTTACTTTAACTTCTTTTCTTTCCTACCTTTACTAACTTCATGCGTCTGGCACCCTAATCTACATGTGGGGCACAGGACGCATGGATTCCAATGGGGTTTTTCTTTTTTTTTGAAGCACATGATTAGAGCCAGAGCCTCTAATAGGCTTCAAAAAAGGGTGGTCTTGGGGTGCAGAGCACTGCGTCCTGAGCCCACCCAGTTGTGTGACAATAGCAAGTAAATATTCACTATATTTTTTTCCTGATTCTCCTCCCGGCCAATCAGGAAGAGGATACTGAGACCCGATTGGCCGAGAGGAGAAGAGATACTATTGGCTGCCAAGGAGGAGGAGGGAGGAGATGCAGGGGATGCCGCCGTGAAGCACTAGGAGGGGGAGACGCCCTCTGCCGCCCGGAGGAAGCACTGCCCGCCACCTTGATGGGGTGAGTGAGGAACTTGGAACCGACCGACGGGGGGGTAGCCTGTGACCGACTCCCGACTGACCGGGGGGTTGTGGGGGTCGGGTAGATTGATTGCCCCCCCCAAAAAAAATATACCACTGATTTTAATATATTTTCATTTTATTGTATATGTTTATAACAGAAAGTCAGAAATATTGTTTTTTTTTCAAAATTGTTGCTCTTTTTTTGTTTATACGCAAAAAATAAAAACCTGCAGAGGTGATCTAATACCACCAAAAGAAAGCTCTATTTGTGGGAAAAAAGGACCTCAATTTTATTTGGGTACAGCGTCCCACGCATTGTCAGTTACAGTAATGCAGTGTCGTATCGCAAAAAATGGCCTGGTTATAAAGGGGGTTAAATCTTCCAGAGGGCAAGTGTTTAACAGGAGCAATTATTGAACTGATGTAACCAAATGCTTTAAGTTATATATTTAACACACCAAAAGGGAACAAATAAAAGAAGTTTATTGTTTGGGTTTTCATGCTTAACCATTCCTGGACCACCCACAGTACATTTACTGCATGCAGCCAGTATGGGCAGTCTGGATCACATACATGTACGTCTTCCAGCCTGGGGCTCGCAGCGGACCACTCCCGGGGGATACAATGGATTGTGGCTCCGCCCATTTGAGCAGCCGGGAATCATGTGATCACAATGTCAACAAAGCTGTTATGAATGAATGTCATTCATAACAGCTGTGCTTCCTATACAGTGATGCTTTGATTGGCTCACAGCTATCACATGGTACCTAGGCCAAGCACAGTACCCTGTGCCATGTGATTAGCTGTATACAATCACAAATCATTAGTACTAATCACAGCTGTTATGAATGTAACCCATTCATGACAGTTCTAAACATTGCTGTTACAATGATCACACACACTAGTACAGTGACACAGAACTACGATGATGATAGTATGTAAAGAAAGAGTAAAGAAATGTAAAAAAAAAAGTAAAAAAACAAATGAAATGGAAAAAAAAAATTGTTTTTAAAATGAAGAAGAAATTATCACAGATCACTAATCACCACCACAACCAGTCATATGATGACACTGTATTGCACTGGTGACAATATGTAAAAAAAAAATTTGGAAAAAAACCCAAATTGTATTTAATTTTTTCATTTTCCAAAAAAATTGTGACAAAAAAATTACAGTATCAAAAAATTTGCCATGCCTTTTACTAAATATCTCAGACTGTCTACATTCTAAAAAGGGGTAATTTGGGGGGAATTTGTACTGTCCCGGCATTTTAAGGACGTCAGGAAATGAGACAGAGGCCGTCAGCACAAATATATATAGATCTATATATAGATCTATATATATATATATATATATATATATAGATATATCTATATAGATATATGTATATATCTATATAGATATATCTATATATATCTATATAGATATATATAGATATATACATATATATATCTATAGTTTATAGACGCTATAACTTTCACACAAACCAATCAATACACACTTGAGTTTTTATTTTTAACCAAAGACATGTAGAAGAATACATTTTGGCCTAAGTTTATTATGAAATTTTATTTTATTTTATTTATTGGATGTTTATTTTGGATGTTTATTGGACGTTTTATAACAGAAAGTAGAAAACAATGTTTTTTTTTTCAAAATGTTCAGCTTTTTTTCGTTTACTTGATAAAAAACCCAGAGGTGATCAAATACCAAAAGAAAGTTCTATTTGCGTGAAAAAAATTATATAAATGTAATCTGGGTACGTTGTTGCATGACCACGCAATTACCCGTTAAAGTAGCGCAGTGCCGAACAGCAAAAAATGGCCTAGTCATGAAGGGGGTAAAACCTTTTGGAGCTCGGGTGGTTGAAGTGACACTAAACAATATCCTTATTCTCCAAATATAAATCCATACACATCCCAGAGGATAGGAGAATCGGGATGCCGCACACCGGATGAAGTAGAAAAATTAGCTTTATTGTAAAAATAGGATCACCAAAAATACAAGACAGTATGGCAGAATGTACAGGCTCAGCTGACGTGTTTTGCACTCCTGATTGAGTGCTTACTCACAGCTATGAGTAAGCACTCAATCAGGAGTGCAAAACGCGTCAGCTGAGCCTGTACATTCTGCCATACTGTCTTGTATTTTTGGTGATCCTATTTTTACAATAAAGCTAATTTTTCTACTTCATCCGGTGTGCGGCATTCCGATTCTCCTATTCAAAGCTTTGCACTACCTTGCATTTAGCCAGCACCTGGGACTCTTCACCTTTGAAGGACTCACATTAACTACACACCTGGGTTTGGATATACCTGAGCGGTGAAACACTTTCTTTGTTTCGATGACATCCCAGAGGATGCCTGGTACGGGGGAAAAAGTGTGGGGTGGAGTTAAGACAGTGACGTCATTGCGCATGGGGCGGGTCCGAGTGTTACCACTTGAATCTTCCTATGCTTGTAAGTTCAATAACCTTTTAATAAAACCTGATTTTGTACGTAAAACGCTATGAGAGTTCTTCTTTCGTGCATCTAACATATACCATTGTTGGGGGGTTTGGCAGACCAAAGACTGTAACGTATAGCCCTGTGATGAAGTAATTGACTGACGGAGGGATCCAGTGGTGAGAGCTTCTGCTCTATCTTCCTGAGCCATTTTAAGCACTAATGTTCTCTGTTTGCTGAGATCATTTGGTTCTGGTAAGAAGCTTTACTTTTTGGCGAAACACTCACAAGCACTGGAGCAGTTTTTACTTAAAGAGCACCTGGCACTTGTTTAAGAGCACTTTGTTTCTAATAGGGGCCATGCCGTGATTGGCAGCTCCCGCGCGCATGCGGGGGAGTGACATCACGCGACTCCGGCCAGTCACAGAGCCGGAGTTCACAGCCCCGGAAGGAAGAGGGCTGAAGATGGACGGTCGCTGCTAATGGGGACAGTGGTGACATCACAGGCTTCGGTTTCAGGTAAGTGACACATAGCAGCCCATTATGCTTTACCTTTTGCAGGGAAATAAAGAGGTTTTATTCCTCTTTATACCCCCTCCTGCCCAGGCCAATTTCCAGCTTTCAGCGCTGTCACTCTTTGAATGACAATGGCGCGGTCATGTAACTCTGTACCCAAATTAAATTTTTTATAATTTTTTTCACACAAATAGAGCTTTCTTTTGGTGGTATTTAACCACTGTTGTTTTTTTTATTTTTTTGCTAAAAAAAAAACAAATATACTAAAAATTTGGGGAAAAAAAAACTGTTTCATAGTTTGTTATAAAATTTTGAAAACAGGACATTTTTATCCTTCATTTATGTGCGCTAATGAGGCTGCACTTATGGGCACTGATAGGTGGCACTGAGGGGTGGCACTGATAAGTGGCACTGATGGACACTGATGGTTGGCATTGATGGGTGGCACTGATAGATGGCACTGAAGGGCGCTGATAGGTGGCACTGGTAGGTGACACTGATAGGCAGCACTGATCGGTGGCACTGATGATGAGGCACTGATGGGCATTGATTGGCAGCACTGGTGGGCATTGATAGGTGGCACTGTGGGCACTGGTGGACACTGGTAGGTGGCACAGGCAGGTGGCACTGGTGGGCACAGATGAGGCAGCCGCGGCTCTCTGTGTGAGGGACCGATGTCCCTCTGACAAAAGCCGGTGATCAGCTCACCGATCTTCTGTTTACATCACGTTATCAGATGTCATTGGCTGGCAGCTGATCACGTGGTAAGGGGCTGGGATGGGCCCCTTACTCCGATCTGTGATCAGCTGAGTCTCATAGACACCGCAGGGACACGATGTCAGCGCATGCTCGGGAGGACATCTATGGACATCCTCCCAGCAATTAAGGCCGTCTTTCGGCTATAATGTGGGTGGGAAGAAGTTCATTGTTTATTTTGCATATTTTGCACATTAGTATATAACCCTGCTCACATAAAATCATTTATTACAGTAAAGGATTGCTTCCTTTGCACATTAAAGGGTAACTCCACTTTCATGGAAAAAAAACAGCAAATGAAAAAATAATATTATAATATATAGTGGCTACGCAATATAGTGGCTACGCACTATACGCCATCACGCTATTAAGCCCCATGTTTTCCTGGTACACGGGTGTTTGTTATTGTTTTAACTTGCCGGCATTTTTTATTTGTGATTTTATGGAGGAGAGTGTTCCCGCCCCCTCCCCTTGAGCAATAAAAGTTTTTTATTCAACTTACTACACTATTGGAGTCCTTTCAATTTTTACACTCACGGCCTTCCCGACCGATGAGTGTTCCTTTCAGATTGGGATTTTGGGTCTGCTTGCCAATGGAGCGCCGCGGACGTTTAAAGACACAGATATACTAGAGGTCCATTTGTCCCTGCAGAGGGCTCTATCTGCCTGCGAGTAAGACCTTGCTCTTCAGGAGGTCCACCGTTTCTCGTAAGAGCATAGTCTTATCGTTTTCTGGATTCACCATCAATTCGGGGACCCTCTTCACATCTCCCTCTTCCCCTCTCTTTCCCCTTCTGGTGAGGGTGGATGAATTCTGGATGCTTGATCTTCCTCCATTAGATCTGCTTGCCCTCATCAAGTGTTTGGACTTATGAATGGACTTCTTTTGTATCTTTTTTTTTTTTTTTTTTTTTTTTTTTTAATGTAATTTCAATCATTCTTATTTGTATTTTTATTTGTCACTTTTATTTTGTCACTTATATTTGTCAATTTTTTACCTTTTCATATGTATCACCTATGATCACTTTTTAGTCACCAATTTTTGCATTTTACTGCAAACGCACTTACATTTTTTAAATATTTTTTTAATATGTTTTAATAATATATACAATTGCAATACAAGTCATATTGTAATTGAATGTTATTAAAAATTACATTTCCTTCTCAATCTGCAGCTCTGTAATTTTCTGTGAAATGCAATATGGCTACCTGGAGGTGTTCTGTACACAGAATATCATTTCCTGCTTGTGTGATTGGCTCACTGATTTTCCCAGAAGTCTGCACTAAGATTTCAGGCATCCCCTGCAACAAAAATGTAATTTTTGGTGATATACTCCCAATATGAAATCACATCTACAGGCCCTGCATTTTTCCTCGTTAGAGCTCTGCGGTTTCAGCAGCTGGTTGATAATTATGAAACCACTCCCATTAGACCCACTTCTGTACATTGACACAGACAAACACACAGGGATTTCTTCAGAATAACAAAAGGTAGGAATCTGCAACAAAGTTTGTCAAAATCCTTGTAATGTTCATAGATCACCCAGAGGGGAATGTTTTTTTTGTCTCAACAAAAGTGGAGTTACTCTTTAAGTATTTTGAGCAGGTTTACACATTTGCTGAATTACATTTTTTACTGGATACAGCTTATTTGCACATATTCTTTTTGCACAGTATATTTAACATTCTTTTGTATTGATTTGAAGTTAAGGTTGATTCAACTTATTATTGTTGCACAATTTTTTTGAATAACTAATAGTTATTGTCTTTTTTGGAAAATGGTGCGAATACATTTAAAGGGACAGCACACTTTTTTATTTCTTTTATATTCTTTTTACCCAGTATTCAGGGCTTTGAAAATGCACTAGTCTGTTTGTAACTTGAGCCTACCGCGAGGTTGTTCTTAATACATACACACGCACTATTTAATGGCCCTGTAAACTATATTTCCTAGACACGTGCACTGCCGAAAAATGTGTTCGTTTTCGTTTCCGTTTCATTCGTTATTTATTTATTTTTTGTAAATTCGAAAGTTCAGAAACTACAAAATTCGGAATTCGTAAATTTGCAAATTTGAAAATTCGGAAATTCGGAAATTCTAAAATTCGGAAATTCGAAAATTGAAAATCCGAAAATAAGAAAGAAAATCTGAAAATTTTAAATAATATTTAACTATCTAACTAATAATAACTAACTATTAAATTATAGGTATTAGAATTTCCTTTCAAATTCGGCTGTTAGTGAACGTAACAAATACAAATTTATCTGAAGTTACGAATTATCCGAAATAACGAATGCCGCATCTAAACAAATGGAACGGAACAAATGAATAATAAATAATAATAATAAAAAGTAATTTGTTACGTTTCATTCGTTTAGATGCGGTATTCATTATTTCGAATAATTCGAAACTTCAGATAAATTTGTATTCGTTACGTTCACTAACAGCCAAATTTGAAAGGAAATGCCAATACCTATAATTTAATAGTTTGGTAATAGTTAAAGTGACATTAAGGTAATTTTTTTTTTCGTCTTCTGGGGTCCCTCAGGGGCTGTCTCGTCTCCTCCCCACATCAGAAGCGCTCTCCCAGGGGGTTACCTTGTGGGCATGCTCCCGAGTCCAGCATTCGGCGCCGAATGCAGGACTCGGCCCCGCCCCCCCGGCGGCCGCGTCATTGTATTTGATTGACAGCAGCGGGAGCCAATGGCTGCGCTGCTATCAATGTATCCAATCAACAGCCGAAAACTCCTCTAGCAGAGAGAAGGCACGTCCCTGTGGGACAAGTTTGAGGGTTCAGGTAAGTAAAACGGGGGGGCTGGGGGCCAGTCACTGACAGGTGTTTTTTCACCTTAATGCATAGGAGGCGTTAAGGTGAAAAAACACAAACCTTTACAACCCCTTTGAGCTATTATTAGTTATTATTTCAGATTTTCAAATTTTTGGGTTTTCGAAGTTTCGGATTTGTGTTCTTGTTTTCGGAATTTTATTGTTTAGAACTTTTAGATATTTGTTCTTTTGAATTTTCGGGTTTTCATTCATATTTTCGTTTTTTTAATTTCCAAAATTTCGAATTTATAGCACTGATCGCTGTGTAAATGTCAATGGTCCCAAAAAAGTGTCAAAAGTGTCCGATTTGTCCGCCGCAATGTCTCAGTCCCGATAAAAATCTCAGGTCGCCGCCATTACTAGTAAAAAAAAAAAAAAATTATAATAAAAATGCCATAAATCTTTCCCCTATTTTGTAGACGCTATAACTTTTGTGCAAACCAATCAATATACGCTTATTGCGATTTTTTTTTACCAAAAATATGTAGAGGAATATAAATTGGCCTAAACTGATGAAGAAATTTGTTTTTTTTAAATTTTTTTGGAATATTTATTATAGCAAAAAGTACAAAATACAGTAAAACCTTGGTTTGGGAGTAACTTGGTTTGAGAGCCTTTTGCAAGACAAGCAAAATGTTTTAATAAATTTTGCCTTGATATACAAGCGATGTCTTGATATAAGAGTAGTGTCATGTCACAGCCGAGTATAAAAAAGAAGAGAGGAGCCTCTAAGTGTAGCAATATGGTTACATTTAACCACTTGACGACCGCCTCACGCCGATGTACGTCGGCAAAGTGGCACGGACAGGCAAAATCACGTACAGGGTACGTGATTTGCCTTCCGCGGGTGGGGGGTCCGATCGGACCCCCCCCCGGTGCCCGAGGCGGTCGTCTTTTGTCCAGCGGCGATCGGTGATGAGGGGGAGACCATCCGTTCGTGGCCCCCCCCTCGCGATCGCCGCCGGCCAATGAAAACACTCCTTTGCTGCTGTATGCTAAACAGCAGCAAAGGAAGTGATGTCATCTCCCCTCGGGTCGGTATTTTCCGTTCCGGCCCGAGGAGAGAAGACATCTATGTGAGTGCACAACACACACACACACAGTAGAACATGCCAGGCACACAAAACACTCCGATCCCCCCCCCGATCGCCCCCCGATCCCCCCCCAATCACCCCCCCCCCCCCCTGTCACAAACTGACACCAGCAGTTTTGTTTTTTTTTTTTTTTTTTTTTTCTGATTACTGCATAGTGTCAGTTTGTGACAGTTACAGTGTTGGGACAGTGAGTATTACCCCCCTTTAGGTCTAGGGTACCCCCCTAACCCCCCCTAATAAAGTTTTAACCCCTTGATCACCCCCTGTCACCAGTGTTGCTAAGCGATCATTTTTCTGATCGCTGTATTAGTGTCGCTGGTGACGCTAGTTAGTGAGGTAAATATTTAGGTTCGCCGTCAGCGTTTTATAGAGACAGGGACCCCCATATACTACCGAATAAATGTTTTAACCCCTTGATTGCCCCCTAGTTAACCCTTTCACCACTGATCACCGTATATCCGTTACGGATGACGCTGGTTATTTCGTTTATTTTTTATAGTGTCAGGGCACCCGCCGTTTATTACCAAATAAAGGTTTAGCCCCCTGATCGCCCGGCGGTGATATGCGTCGCCCCAGGCAGCGTCAGATTAGCGCCAGTACCGCTAACACCCACGCATGCAGCATACGCCTCCCTTAGTGGTATAGTATCTGTACGGATCAATATCTGATCTGATCAGATCTATACTAGCGTCCCCAGCAGTTTAGGGTTCCCAAAAACGCAGTGTTAGCGGGATCAGCCCAGATACCTGCTAGCACCTGCGTTTTGTGCCTCCGCCCAGCCCACCTAAGTGCAGTATCGATCGATCACTGTCACTTACAAAACACTAAACGCATAACTGCAGCGTTCACAGAGTCAGGCCTGATCCCTGCGATCGCTAACAGTTTTTTTGGTAGCATTTTGGTGAACTGGCAAGCACCAGCCCCAGGCGTCAGGTTAGCGCCAGTACCGCTAACACCCACGCACGCAGCATACGCCTCCCTTAGTGGTATAGTATCTGAACGCATCAATATCTGATCCGATCAGATCTATACTAGCGTCCCCAGCAGTTTAGGGTTCCCAAAAACGCAGTGTTAGCGGAATCAGCCCAGATACCTGCTAGCACCTGCGTTTTGCCCCTCCGCCCGGCCCAGTCCAGCCCACCCAAGTGCAGTATCGATCGATCACTGTCACTTACAAAACACTAAACGCATAACTGCAGCGTTCGCAGAGTCAGGCCTGATCCCTGCGATCGCTAACAGTTTTTTTTGTAGCGTTTTGGTGAACTGGCAAGCACCAGCCCCAGGCAGCGTCAGATTAGCGCCAGTACCGCTAACACCCACGCACGCACCGTACACCTCCCTTAGTGGTATAGTATCTGATCGCATCAATATCTGATCCGATCAGATCTATACTAGCGTCACCAGCAGTTTAGGGTTCCCAAAAACGCAGTGTTAGCGGGATCAGCCCAGATACCTGCTAGCACCTGCGTTTTGCCCCTCCGCCCGGCCCGGCCCAGCCCACCCAAGTGCAGTATCGATCGATCACTGACACTTACAAAACACTAAACGCATAACTGCAGCGTTCGCAGAGTCAGGCCTGATCCCTGCGATCGCTAACGTTTTTTGGTAGCGTTTTGGTGAACTGGCAAGCGCCAGCGGCCTAGTACACCCCGGTCGTAGTCAAACCAGCACTGCAGTAACACTTGGTGACGTGGCCAGTCCCATAAGTGCAGTTCAAGCTGGTGAGGTGACAAGCACAAGTAGTGTCCCGCTGCCACCAAAAAGACAAACACAGGCCCATCGTGCCCATAGTGCCCTTCCTGCTGCATTCGCCAATCCTAATTGGGAACCCACCGCTTCTGCAGCGCCCGTACTTCCCCCATTCACATCCCCAACCAAATGCAGTCGGCTGCATGAGAGGCATTTTTATGTCCTCCCGAGTACCCCTACCCAACGAACCCCCCCAAAAAAGATGTCGTGTCTGCAGCAAGCGCGGATATAGGCGTGACACCCGCTATTATTGTCCCTCCTGTCCTGACAATCCTGGTCTTTGCATTGGTGAATGTTTTGAACGCTACCATTCACTAGTTGAGTATTAGCGTAGGGTACAGCATTGCACAGACTAGGCACACTTTCACAGGGTCTCCCAAGATGCCATCGCATTTTGAGAGACCCGAACCTGGAACCGGTTACCGTTATAAAAGTTAGTTACAAAAAAAGTGTAAAAAAAAAAAATATGAAATAAAAAAAAATAGTTGTTGTTTTATTGTTCTCTCTCTCTCTATTCTCTCTCTCTATTGTTCTGCTCTTTTTTACTGTATTCTATTCTGCAATGTTTTATTGTTATTGTTATTGTTATTATGTTTTATCATGTTTGTTTTTCAGGTGTGTAATTATTTACACTTTACTGTGCTTTATTGTTAACCATTGTTAACCATTTTTTTGTCTTCAGGTACGCCATTCACGACTTTGAGTGGTTATACCAGAATGATGCCTGCAGGTTTAGGTATCATCTTGGTATCATTCTTTTCAGCCAGCGGTCGGCTTTCATGTAAAAGCAATCCTAGCGGCTAATTAGCCTCTAGACTGCTTTTACAAGCCGTGGGAGGGAATGCCCCCCCCCCCCCCCACCGTCTTCCGTGTTTTTCTCTGGCTCTCCTGTCTCAACAGGGAACCTGAGAATGCAGCCGGTGATTCAGCCAGCTGACCATAGAGCTGATCAGAGACCAGAGTGGCTCCAAACATCTCTATGGCCTAAGAAACCGGAAGCTACGAGTATTTCATGACTTAGATTTCGCCGGATGTAAATAGCGCCATTGGGAAATTGGGGAAGCATTTTATCACACCGATCTTGGTGTGGTCAGATGCTTTGAGGGCAGAGGAGAGATCTAGGGTCTAATAGACCACAATTTTTTCAAAAAAGAGTACCTGTCACTACCTATTGCTATCATAGGGGATATTTACATTCCCCGAGATAACAATAAAAATGATTAAAAAAAAAAAATATGAAAGGAACAGTTTAAAAGTAAGATTAAAAAAGCAAAAAAATAATAAAGAAAAAAAAAAAAAAAAAAAAAAAACACCCCTGTCGCCCCCTGCTCTCGCGCTAAGGCGAACGCAAGCGGCGGTCTGTCGTCAAACATAAACAGCAATTGCACCATGCATGTGAGGTATCACCGCGAAGGCCAGATCGAGTGCAGTAATTTTTCCAGTAGACCTCCTCTGTAAATCTAAAGTGGTAACCTGTAAAGGCTTTTGAAGGCTTTTAAACATGTATTTATTTTGTTGCCACTGCACGTTTGTGCGCAATTTTAAAGCATGTCATGTTTGGTATCCATGTACTCGGCCTAAGATCATCTTTTTTATTTCATCAAACATTTGGGCAATATAGCGTGTTTTAGTGCATTAAAATTTAAAAAAGTGTGTTTTTTCCCCAAAAAATGCGTTTGAAAAATCGCTGCGCAATTACTGTGTGAAAAAAAAAAATGAAACACCCACCATTTTAATCTGTAGGGCATTTGCTTTAAAAAAATATATAATGTTTGGGGGTTCAAAGTAATTTTTTTGCAAAAAAAAAAAAACTTTTTCATGTAAACAATAAGTGTCAGAAAGGGCTTTGTCTTCAAGTGGTTAGAAGAGTGGGTGATGTGTGACATAAGCTTCTAAATGTTGTGCATAAAATGCCAGGACAGTTCAAAACCCCCCCAAATGACCCCATTTTGGAAAGTAGACACCCCAAGCTATTTGCTGAGAGGCATGTCGAGTCCATGGAATATTTTATATTGCGACACAAGTTGCGGGAAAGAGACAAATTTTTTTTTTTTTTTTTTTTTTTTTGCACAAAGTTGTCACTAAATGATATATTGCTCAAACATGCCATGGAAATATGTGAAATTACACCCCAAAATACATTCTGCTGCTTCTCCTGAGTACGGGGATACCACATGTGTGAGACTTTTTGGGAGCCTAGCCGCGTACGGGACCCCGAAAACCAACCACCGCCTTCAGGCTTTCTAAGGGCGTGAATTTTTGATTTCACTCTTCACTGCCTATCACAGTTTCGGAGGCCATGGAATGCCCAGGTGGCACAAAACCCCCCCAAATGACCCCATTTTGGAAAGTAGACACCCCAAGCTATTTGCTGAGAGGTATAGTGAGTATTTTGCAGACCTCACTTTTTGTCACAAAGTTTTGAAAATTGAAAAAAGAAAAAAAAAAAATGTTTTTTCTTGTCTTTCTTCATTTTCAAAAACAAATGAGAGCTGCAAAATACTCACCATGCCTCTCAGCAAATAGCTTAGGGTGTCTACTTTCCAAAATGGGGTCATTTGGGGGGGTCTTGTGCCACCTGGGCATTCCATGGCCTCCGAAACTGTGATAGGCAGTAAAGAGTGAAATCAAAAATTTTCACCCTTAGAAATCCTGAAGGCAGTGATTGGTTTTCGGGGTCCAGTACGCGGCTAGGCTCCCAAAAAGTCCCACACATGTGGTATCCCCATACTCAGGAGAAGCAGCTAAATGTATTTTGGGGTGCAATTCCACATATGCCCATGGCCTGTGTGAGCAATATATCATTTAGTGACAACTTTATGAAAAAAAAAAAAAAAAAAAAAAAAAAGTGTCACTTTCCCGCAACTTGTGTCAAAATATAAAATATTCCATGGACTCAATATGCCTCTCAGCAAATAGCTTGGGGTGTCTACTTTCCAAAATGGGGTCATTTTGGGGGGTTTTGTGCCACCTGGGCATTCCATGGCCTCCGAAACTGTGATAGGCAGTGAAGAGTGAAAGCAAAAATTTACACCCGGCTAGGCTCCCAAAAAGTCCCACACATGTGGTATCCCCATACTCAGGAGAAGCAGCTAAATGTATTTTGGGGTGCAATTCCACATAGGCCCATGGCCTGTGTGAGCAATATATCATTTAGTGACGACTTTTTGTAAATATTTTTTTTTTTTTTGTCATTTTTCAATCACTTGGGACAAAAAAAAAAAATATTCAATGGGTTCAACATGCCTCTCAGCAATTTCCTTGGGGTGTCTACTTTCCAAAATGGGGTCATTTGGGGGGGTTTTGTACTGCCCTGCCATTTTAGCACCTCAAGAAATGACATAGGCAGTCATAAACTAAAAGCTGTGTAAATTCCAGAAAATGTACCCTAGTTTGTAGACGCTATAACTTTTGCGCAAACCAATAAATATACGCTTATTGACATTTTTTTTACCAAAGACATGTGGCCGAATACATTTTGGCCTAAATGTATGACTAAAATTTAGTTTATTGGATTTTTTTTATAACAAAAAGTAGAAAATATCATTTTTTTTCAAAATTTTCGGTCTTTTTCCGTTTATAGCGCAAAAAATAAAAACCGCAGAGGTGATCAAATACCATCAAAAGAAAGCTCTATTTGTGGGAAGAAAAGGACGCAAATTTCGTTTGGGTACAGCATTGCATGACCGCGCAATTAGCAGTTAAAGCGACGCAGTGCCAAATTGGAAAAAGACCTCTGGTCCTTAGGCAGCATAATGGTCCGGGGCTCAAGTGGTTAATGAAGGTACAACATTTAGCAACTTATTGCTACACTTAGAGGTGCCTCTCTTCTCTTTTATACCCTGTAAAAAAAAAATGCTTTGATATACAAGTGCTTTGGATTACAAGCATGTTTCTGGAACGAATTATGCTCGCAAACCAAGGTTTTACTGTATTGTGTTTTTTTTTCAAAATTGTCGCTCTTTTTTTGTTTATAGCGCAAAAAATAAAAACTGCAGAGGTGATCAAATACCACCAAAAGAAAGCTCTATTTATGGGGAAAAAAGGACGCCAATTTTGTTTGCGTACAGCATCGCACAACCGCACAATTGTCAGTTAAAGTGACGCAGTGCCGTATCGCAAAAAATGGCCTGGTCATTAAGGGGGAAAATCTTCCGAGGCTGAAGTGGTTAAATTAGAGTTTAGTGTCACTCACTTTAAAGTGGTGTTCCGGCCGAAATTATACTTTTTAAATAAAAATAACCCTATAATACACAAGCTTAATGTATTCTAGTAAAGTTAGTCTGTAAACTAAGGTCTGTTTTGTTAGTTTATAGCAGTAATTTGTTATTCTATAAACTTACAGCAGGCTGTGGCCATCTTAAGTGTGGGCATCTGAAGCCAGACTGTATTTCTTCCTGGATCTCATCCTTGCAGATCTCGCACATGCTCAGTGCAGCACAAGCAGTGTAATAGGTTTCAGGTCAGGTTTCCATAGCAACAGCAGTTTCAGAGGAAGTTGCCGCCCCTTCCCAGAAGGCATTGCAAACAGGAAATGATGCGATGGGCCGCGGCCAGGGAGGAGGAAGTGAAAAATGAATACAGCAGATATACAGTAGGTACTGAGAATAAAAAAAAATATCCAATTTGTGTACAGTGCACCGCTTAGTGAGGGATGCTGAAGAGATGTAAAAGTGGGTGGAACTCCACTTTAACTCATATCATTTTGAGAAGGAGGTCAGCAATGGTGGCCTATGTCTTTCTCCTATGACAGTAGACATAAGACAAGTGGAAGATGTGCTGTCTACTACTAGGAAACATGTTTATTGGGCTCCCAGCTGTTTAGCTGCTACTTTAGGAAGCAATGAGCTTAGTAGAATGTGCTCCACAGTAAAAGATGATGACATCATCATCCTCGTCCAAATTCCCGCGCAATCCATCTCGTCAACTGACAGGTTTCAGTGAGCCGGGCTCCCCGCTGCACAGAACTATTGTAACTTTACAGAAAGGCTGCCAAGTGACTTAGTCATGAGAGGCTTTATAATGCAGGTAGGAATTTGCCAGGAAAGGTTATTATATATACTCTGGTTAATTTATGGCACAGAAAAGTCAAAACTGTGTGTCAAGAGTTGAGTCCTTGTTTCTGCTGGCTGCATTTTATTTTCTCAGCTGCACAAAGTTGTCTGCAATGGCACACATCACATGTAGAAGTGCTGGCGCGGCGATAGGTATCGCACTGAGGGGGACCCACGCTGCCACTAAAACACAAACTTTTATTACAAGTTTATTTTTTATTTTTTTTTAGATACACCAGAGATGCTTTGCCTGAGTGTAGAGAGTGTGAGCTGCATGATACCAACTGATGGCAGGTTTACCCTATGACCTCATAATAACACTACAAACCCAGCTGCTCATTATTATTAAAGAGGCACTTTTACTTTTGTTTAAACCCAAATGGCGGCTAAATGTTTTTTCTTTCTTTTTTTTTTTTTTGAGTTTTTTTTTAAGGAAAAGCAGCTCTATCTGCAATACTTACTCAATTCAGAACTGTAATGCCACGTACACACGGTCGGATTTTCCGACAGGAAATGTTGGATGTGAGCTTGTTGGCGGAAAGTTCGACCGTGTGTATGCTCCATCGAACATTTGTTATCGGGCTTTCCGCCAACAAATGTTGGCTAGCAGGTTCTCAAATTTTCCACCAACAAATTTTTGTTGTCTGACTTTCCGATCGTGTGTACACAAGTCCGTCGGACAAAAGTCCGAAGTACAAATACGCATGCTCGGAATCAAGGACGAGCCAGAAGCGATCGGTCTTGTAAAACTAGCCTTCATAATGGAGATATCACGTACGTCTTGTACGTCACTACTTTCGTAATTGTTGGCCAACATTTGTGTGACCGTGTGTATGCAAGACAAGTTGGTAGCCAACACCCTTCAAACAAAAATCCACGGTTTTGTTGTCGGAAAGTTCGATCGTGTGTACAGGGCATATTCCAAATTACTTCTTCTTCACAAGATGTCCTCAGTCTTCATTCGACCCAAAAGACTGAGGACATACTGTGAGTGTAGGTCACCAAGAACCCATCCTCTGGAGGAGGCGTCACCACAGCACCCTGAACTAAAGTTTATTGCAGAGGGTGGCAATGGCATCATCAAATAAGAGTCACTCTGCCTCATCAAGAACTGCTTGAGGCTGGGAGAGGACCATAAAGAACTATGCATCACATAACCAGCTGGAAGATATTTGGAAAAGTAGTCAGGGTCCGAACATAGCCCGAGGCAGGTGGCAAGCAAAAAAATAGTCAGGGTCCAAGCAGAGATTGAGGTAGGTGGTGAGTAAATAAGTAGTTTGGGTCCAAGCAGAGATTGAGGTAGGTGGTGAGTAAAAAATTAGTCAGGGTCCAAGCAGAGATAGAGGTAGGTGGTGAGTAAAAAAGTAGTCAGGGTCCATGCAGAGATTGAGGTAGGTGGTGAGTACAAAAGTAGTCAGGGTCCAAGCAGAGATTGAAGCAGGTGGTGAGCAAGAGTCAGAGTCAGGTGACAGTCTTGGCAAGTTACAATGAGAAAATAGGTCAATCCCAGTTAGAAACAAACAGGCTACTAGCAAGCAAGTATTATAGTTCTCAAAGAAGTCCAGCCTGAGCTTGTTTGGCTGGGCTTCTCCTAAGGGTCACAGGAGTGCAATTCGTTTAGCAGTCCTGTGACCCGTATTCAGCAGAGAGCGGGCTGAAGTCCACTCTCTGCTGACGTCACTGGAATCAGTCCAGGCACCGCGTCATCCCGACAATAAACTCTGTATCCGCCAGGTGCCTGGACCGATGCCTGTCTCAGCCTCTCAGCGAGCCACTGAGAGCCTGAGATGGCCGCTCCCCGCCCCTCCACAGCTCAGCGCTCCAGTGAGCATGGAGGAGCAGAGAGGAGAGATGCTGATTGACAGGCAGCAGCTCTCCTCTTGAGGAGCTGAGAGAATCGAGCGAGCGGCGATGTTTGTGGCTCGGTTCTCAGTGCAGAGGCACCGGGGGACAGATGCAGCATCAGACCGATGCTGCATCCACCTAGGTAAGTATGATTATGGGGGGAAAAAAAATCCTATACTTCTCTTTTAGGCTTTCAGGGAGCTGGTGAAAAGATATAGCACTAGCCACTTTAAAGGGCTGGTGTTTAAATATCCTTTTGGTCAGAGGATACAGAGGATAATTTAGTGACCTGGATTGTGAGTACCATTGAAAGTCGTGGCAGGGGTTATATGAGTACCATTGGAAGTCCTGGAATGGATGCTGCAAGTATCATTGGTAGTCCTGGCAGGGATTCTGGTAGTCCTGGCAAGGATTCAGAGAGTAGAAGTTCTGGAAGACTTGGCAGAAATTCGGCAAGCATTGTACCGATTTTGCCAAGGGGTTGCAATAGCCTGGAGTTGAGCATTAAGTAGGTAACTATTGCCACTGTATAGATAGACTTACCCCTTCCCTCCTATTAAGCACCCTTTACCTCTATGCTTTTTTTTTTTTCCAAACATGTTTTATTTGGTAATAAACCGCACATACAGAATTAGTGTTACAAACATTCCGTAGTGAAGAGAAAAAGGAAAACTGTAATGACAAGTGAACAGTGGGCATTTGCCCCGATTGCATGTCCGCTTATAGAAACAAACATTTAGTTCGCAAATGGAGCCATTGGGCCCATGTTGAGATAAATTTGGCTGGGGATTCTTTAGCTGTATGTATCAGTTCCTCCATCTCTTCTATTTTATTGATGCGTGTAAACTATTCTGATAAGGAGGGCACACATGTAGAGTTCCAATATACCAGTATGGATGATTTAGCTGCATTAACCATGTGCATGTTCAGTGATTTGTGATATCCTTTTGGAGGGGATACCTCTATGATTTTTACCCACTCTCCTTGTTCTTGGCTATGACTTTTGAAAATTGGCAAGTATTTCTGACAGCCCACTTCCTTGCCTACTCTCACTAAAATGGCACATTTGTTTGCTGTAGAGTTTCATTAGATAACATGGGGCATGCCTATATGCACTGTAACACCATAGTTGATGGCAAACCAGCTGAACTGCACAGCGGATGCATGCTCAGCTCAGTTTCCCCAGTTCTGACAGGGAGTATGGGGGAAATCTCCCTAGACACATACAGTAATGTGGGTGGATGATGGCGCTAAGTCATTAATAGCATTTGTATGTGGAGCACCAGAAATGTGAACAGACCCTTCAAGTGTAACAGTCCACTTTATTGATCATAAGAAGCCCTTCCTCAGGGCTGCTGTAGTTGTACATGGCAGTACTAATCCTCTGAGTGCAGAACACGGGCTCTGACACTCACTGCCCCCTGTCTGCAACTCATTATAACTGACAATACTTAGACATAATCAGATCTGCAGTCCACCTTCCTAGTTACTTTCCGCTGCAATATGATCTGTGTGCAGTGTGTTCACTACTGCTATAAATGCAAGTCAGCCCTAATGAAGGGAGTGTGTATAAGCTCCCGAAACTTGCTGGATTCTTGTACTCAATAAAGTGGACTGTTATGCCGCGTACACACGAGCAAACTTTACGGCAGACTTTGCCCGACGGACGGGACTTCGTCGGACAATTCGATCGTGTGTGGGCTCCAGCGGACTTTGTTTTCTCAAAAGTTGGACGGACTTAGATTTGAAACATGTTTTAAATCTATCCGTCGAACTCGAGTCCGGTCGAAAAGTCCGCTCGTCTGTATGCTAGTTCGGACAAAAAGCCACGCTAGGGCAGCTATTGGCTACTGGCTATGAACTTCCTTGTTTTAGTCCGGTCGTACGTCATCACGTACGAATTCGACGGACTTTGGTGGATTGTGTGTAGGCAAGTCCGTTCATTCAGAAAGTCCGTCATAAAGTCAGTCGAAAAGTCCGCCGAGCAAAGTCTGCCGTAAAGTCCGCTCGTGTGTACGCGGCATTACACTTGAAACATCTGTTCAAATTTCTTTTAGTGCCGCATATACAAACTCGACAATAAAAACAGAGTTCCTAACACTGTCCAAAATAACACAAACTTTTAAGCTAGTTTTTGGGATTTAAAGGATAAGTACAGTTATCCTCATTTCCCCCTCCCCCTAGACTTAAACGACACCCCCCCCCCCCCCCATCCATTGATTCTGCAGCCACTGCCTACTGCATTTGTCTACATCCAGCCTGAAAATCTTTTGGCTGCACCTGCCGCTTCCATAGACATCTATGGGGCATGGGATGAAGATAACTATGCGTATGGGGCTGGGAGGGGGAGGGGCATAGTTTAGATTAGGGTAGGGGGTGGCAAAAAATATAAGCAGACTCTTTTAAAATCGCACTTATCCTTTAAGGGCTCATGCACATATCCATATGAAAATACAACTATTAGGATGCAGTCTTTTTCTGGCAGAAACTGGCAGCAAGATCCTGCAAAAAAGTGCTCTGTACACATGTCATGTTTGAGCAACATATACAGCATTAAAGAGTGAATAGCCCTGAAGCTAGGATGCAGGCAGCTTCTCAAGGAAGTCACTCACTTTATGTTTTTCAGCTGCTAGAACGCAGGTAACTTCTCAAGAAAGCCACCTAGTGTCCTCTGTTGCTAGGATGTAGGCAACTTCTTAAGAAAGCCACCTAGTGTCCTCTGTTGCTAGGATGTAGGCAACTTCTTAAGAAAGCCACCTAGTGTCCTCTGTTGCTAGGATGTAGGCAACTTCTTAAGAAAGCCACCTAGTGTCCTCTGTTGCTAAGATTCAGGCAACTTCTTAAGGAAGCCACCTAGTGTCCTCTGTTGCTAAGATGCAGGCAACTTCTTAAGGAAGCCACCTAGTGTCCTCTGTTGCTAAGAGGCAATCAGCTTCTCAAGGATTTCAGAAGGAAGTCACCTAGTGTCCTCCATTGCTAGGACGTAGGCTGCTTCTGCCACCTAGCACTCCATCCTTGGTAGAGCATCTAGTATTTTTTATCTATCTTCTAAAAGCAGCTGTCTCTCATCCGTTGCTAGGACGCAGGTGGCTTCTGCCTCCTAATGTCCTACCCTTGCTAAGCCACCTAACATTCTTCTATTGCTCCAATGCAAGCGGCTCTTGTACTCCAATAGACTACATTTTCCATGTATTCATGTAAACAATAGCAGTAGTAACAGTATGCGTACAGCTTAAAATACAGTTCATAGACAGGACCTCAGATGAAGACTATATGTTTTTTAACATATCTGAAGCATGCAGAACCTTATGCAGCTGTGTACACGCGTCCAAAGAACAATTTGACACCTGTGTTCAGATCTGTATAAAAAAGTTTACTGATAAAAACATCACATTTTTCTTTTCCAAGAATAAAACATCACATTTTTCGTGGCCGTGTGCATGAGCCCTAAACCCTGGCTGGAATTATGGTTCAGTCAATCTCCTTACAGAGGTGACTTCCTCTGTAAAACATATTTTGAGAGATTACCCTTTTAATTAGGAAACTTTTGTGCATCACCTAATTTGACTCTCAGGATTTACGTTGGTTATCCAAGATCAACTATATCTTTCAGTGCTGATATTCTTTCAATGTGTATTAAATGGAATCTTGGCGGACGTTCTTAGATGTACTAAATTCCATCTCAAACAAAAGTAGATTCATTCTGTTAGTGTCTGTTTGATGCTCACAAGATGACATGGCAACAAGGATTAAAGGAAAAAAGTCTTGGGAATTAGATTCTCTTTGATGTTAAACTTTCCACACGCCCAACCAATGTATATCTTGAAAACATGGCCTGATATCACTAAGTAAATAAGCCCGGCTTCTAGGTGGAGAATGGAAACTGGAGTCCTAGAGTAGGATAAAGGAACATTGCTGTGGGGAGTGGTCCAGATATTTCAGTTCTGAAGTCTAAAGTGACAGCTGATTTTTTGCAACCAATGGAATTATTTCTGATTTTAAGGATAATGTTAATTCCCACCAAGGTCAACAGGAAAGTCTACTAAACTCTGCCGAAGATAGGTAGGGAGGGTCAGGATAGAAATTATCAGCATTGACATAATGATACATATAAAAAGTAAGGTGGAAAATTTGAGATTTTTGCAGTAACTAGGTTTAGTTCTCAGTAGTTTGATGCAGTTGAAGAGGTTTTTCTTATCTTCCTTATCATCAGTTTCCCAGAATACTAGTTCCAATAACCACTGATATTTTTTTTTGTTAAAGATATACAGTTGTGCTCATAAGTTTACATACCCTGGCAGAATTTAGGATTTCTTGGCCATTTTTTAGAGAATATGAATGACAACACAAAAACTTTTCTTTCACTCACGGTTAGTGTTTGGCTGAAGCCATTTATTATCAATCAACTGTGTTTACTCTTTTTAAATCATAATGACAACAGAAACTACCCAAATGACCCTGATCAAAAGTTTACATACCCCAGTTCTTAATACCGTGTATTGCCCCCTTTAACATCAATGACAGCTTGAAGTCTTTTGTGGTATTTGTGGATGGGGCTCTTTATCTTCTCAGATGGTAAAGCTGCCCATTCCTTTTGGCAAAAAGCCTCAAGTTCCTGTAAATTCTTGGGCTATCTTGCCTGAACTGCACGTTTGAGATCTCCCCAGAGCGGCTCAATGATATTGAGGTCAGGAGACTGAGATGGCCACTCCAGAACCTTCACTTTGTTCTGCTGTAGCCAATGGCAGGTCAACTTGGCCTTGTGTTTTAGATTATTATCATGTTGGAATGTCCAAGTACGTCCCATGCGAAGCTTCCTGACTGATGAATGCAAATGTTCCTCCAGTATTTTTTAATAACACACTGCATTCATCTTGCCATCAATTTTGACCAAATTTCCTGTGCCTTTGTAGCTCACACATCAACAAAACATCAGCGATCCACCTCCGTGTTTCACAGTAGGAATGGTGTACCTTTCATCATAGGCCTTGTTGACTCCTCTCCAAATGTAGCGTTTATGGTTGTGGCCAAAAGGATAAATTTTGGTCTCATCACTCCAAATGACTTTGTGCCAGAAGGTTTGAGTCTTGTCTCTGTTCTGTTTGGCGTATTGTAAGCTGGATACTTTGTGGCATTTGCGTAGTAATGGCTTTCTTCTGGCGACTCGACCATGCAACCCATCTTTCTTCAAATGCCTCCTTATTGTGCATCTTTAAACAGTCACACCACATGTTTTCAGAGAGTCCTGTATTTCACCTGAAGTTATTTGTGGGTTTTTCTTTGCATCCCGTACAATTTTCCTGGCAGTTGTAGCTGAAATTTTAGCTGGTCTACCTGACCATGGTTTGGTTTCCATAGAACCCCTCGTGTTCCACTTTTTGATTAGAGTTTGAACACTGCTGATTGGCATTCTCAATTCCTTGAATATCTTTTTATATATCCCATTCCTGTTTTATATAGTTTGACTACCTTTTCCCGCAGATCTTTTGACAATTATTTTGCTTTCCACATGACTCAGAATCCAGAAACAGCAGTGCAGCACTGGATGAAAGATGCAAGGGTCTGTAAGGTGTCCAGAAACTCACTGACCTTTTATACACACACACTAATTACAAGCAAACAGATCACAGGTGAGGGTGGTTACCTTTAATAGCCATTCAAAGCCCTTTGTGTCAACTTGTGTGCATGTTACCAGGCCAAAATCAGCAGGGTATGCAAACTTTTGATCAGGGTCATTTGGGTAGTTTGTGTTTAAAAAGAGTAAACACAGTTGATTGATAATAAATGGCTTCTGCCAAACACTAACCATGAGTGAAAGAAAAGTTTTTGTGTTATCATTCATATTCTCTGAAAAATGGCCAAGAAATCATAAATTCTGCCAGGGTATGTAAACTTATGAGCACAACTGTAAATTCTCTCTAAACTTATACAATATCACACAACGTATTCTGCCTTTTTTCTTTTAATCTTGAGCTCCAAAAATCCATGTATTGTGTAGCACTTAACCTCAGAGGAGCTGCTGATGTATGGGTTCCCTGATTCTGGGCAACAAGGGCCCTTCTGGCAACTCCACACCCTTTGACACACCAAATCTGAAAAAGTAGGATTTATTTTAGCTATACACCCCATGTGGCAACAACAACAGAAACAACAGCAACAGCAATAAATAGTAACAGAATAAAACAAATTTGTACATCACAACAAACAATGCGAGGGACAAGTATTTGTGTACCTGATTCCTAAATATAGGGGGTCCTAACAGTGTGAGAAGCTGAAAGGTCCTTGAGTCTCTCCACAAACCCCTCCTTTAGTGTGGTACTAAATGTTGGGGCCCAAAGTCCTGTGTTGGAGCGCTCGGGTAGATTTGTATCACATGGTAAAGGACAGAAGGCCACAAACTAAGTTCCAAATTAGGGTGGCATGCCCCTTTAGGAGAAAGGTAGGGGAGGTCATATCCAGCGGCCTCTCATCACTATGCAGTCTGTTATGAAGCCTCTTCCTGCTCCCTGGTGTCTGGCACCTGTAGCGGTGGTGATGGATTTGGACTCTGAAGCCGTGAAATTTTCCAAAACTAGTGATGCCTTTAACCTCCAGCTCAATGGAGAGCTCCAACAGCTGTGGCCAATGTGTGAATATAGCAACACAGTCCTTCTCCAACAGCTCTGGCAACAGCAGCCTCTCCGACTCACTCCAACTACTTCAACAGACACCTCTCACTCTTTATGTGAGACCTTCTCTTTCCTTTTCCTTCTCTCTACAGAACATCGTTCTCCTGGGACTTGTAGACCCATACAGTTCTCCACTTAAAAGAAGCTGTCAACTGGGGACTACATTTCCCATAGTTCCAAGCAGCGCCCAGCAGTCTTTCCCCACTCTATAGGCAGGCTCTTCCTTTCCAAGACTGTACAGCAGCCAATCACAGTGTCATGTATCCTGGGCATTGGCTTGCTCTCCTCCACCCATGACTGTGACTAGAAAGGCAGCCCTGTCAGAGAGGCTGTATCCTCTGGCTTGCTTTCTTCCTCTTTCCTCCTGAAGCCGCTACACATGATCATGGAAGGGGAGAGGGGGATAAATGACAGCAACAGCTCCATAGGTGGCTGAGCAAACTGTCACAGCCTGGTTTGTGCAGGGAGCGTTGTGGAACGGGGCCACAACCACAGTGGCGTCGGGAGGGGGGGCTGTGGGGGGGCTGGAGCCCCGAATGGGTCTCCGAAAAGCCCCGGGTCTCATGCACACACCATTTCATTGTTAGCCCTGAGCGGCGCCGCTGAGTGGGGACCGATCTTATCCTGAGTGCGGCCGAGTAACATAGCAGGTCCCGCCTTCTGGAGCCTGCAGCGCCTATGATGCATGTCCCACTGGTCCAATGCGAGGATCGCAGGATGTGTGACGTCCATCATAGGCGCTGCAGGCTCCAGAAGGCAGGAATTACAATGCGGTTGCCTCGCCACTGAGAGATCCCCGCTTTGCGCTCGGGAGGGCGGTTCTCCTCCTCTGGCTGTCTGCCTGCTGTGATGATGATTTGCGCACCGCACACCACAGCTGAGCTGAGCTGCTGCAGTGCACATGAAATCTGTCTCCTGATCAGGTAGGCAGTGTATGTATGTCAGGTAGGTAGGTCAGTGTATGTCAGGTAGGTCAGTGCATGTCAGGTAGGCAGTTCAGTGTATGTATGTCAGGTAGGTAGGTCAGTGTATGTCAGGTAGGTCAGTGCATGTCAGGTAGGTAGTTCAGTGTATGTATGTCAGGTAGGTAGGTAGGTCAGTGTATGCATGTCACTACCATCAGTGTATATATGTCAGGTAGGTAGGTCAGTGTGTCAGGCAGGTGAGTTTAGCGGTCAGCGTTGATGGGCACTGGTAAGCCAGGCAGCAACCAGCAAGTGAGCTTACCCACCCCCCGCCACACAACCCCACCGCCGAGCCAAAAAACCCCACGCCACTACCGCCCCCCCTCCCCCCCCCCCCCCCGGTCTTGGACTGCAGGCTGAAGTCCCTGGTCTTTTTGTTACCCAGCAACACCTCTGCACAACCATAGGCGTGCACACAGGGTGGTATGCCCTGATATTTCAGCAAAGCCCCCTAATGGGGCACCTAAAAAAAATTATTAAAAAAAAATTAAAAAAATAAATTGTAAAAAATAATGAATAACATAATAAAAATAAAAACTACTGGACGCCATTCACTGCCCTACTGACACCGTCCACTGCTCTACTGATACTTTCATTAGTTACACGCACACATGTGTGTTTGAGCTTTGAGGTGCACACCTTAATGTAATAGGCTGTACACACCTATGACCACAACTGAAATGTAAAAGCATTGCACCATTATATCCTAATTGGTATACTGATATCACTGCTGAATTTTGTTGAATTCACCAGATCATCACAGTCTGTAGTGCCTAGTACTGCCCTGAACACTATATGGACAAAAGTATGTCCACGCACCTTCAAGTTATTTAGACCAGCCTCATTTACACTTGCGGCCAGGGGGCAAGAAAAAATGGCAGTTGATCCACATTTTTAACACCCCCCCCCTCCCCCCCTTTAACCTAAAATGAAACACATGCATACCTCCCAACATTTTGAGATGGGAATGAGGGACACCTACAAGCAAATATATATAGGCATTAGACACGCCCCCTGCCACACCCCCTTAAAGGAGACTTAACCAAAAAGAAAGGTTAATTAAATCCACAAGTGCTTTTTTTTACCACTACTATTCCTTTATATTGGCTTTTAAAAAATACAAATGCAGCAATTTAGAAATTGGATGAAAGGTTTAGCACTGGGAAACACTTTTTAAAAGATAAAAAGTGCATTTTATATACAACTATATAGATCAGACCAAAATGAGGGACAAATGAGGGGAAAAGAGGGACAGAGGGACATTGCTCCAAATCAGGGACAGTCCCTCGAAATCAGGGACAGTTGGGAGCTATGCACATGCCACAGGTGAAGGTTCGACTGAATGGAGCGGTGACTCAACTGCCCTGCAACGGAATGCTGCGGTGTGCAGCCTTTTAAGGGTTAAGACAGATGTTCCAGAGGTGACATATCCCCTCTAAGTCACCTGTCATTAAAAACTGATCCGAAGTGAATGTAAAAAGTACAGCTTGTACTCCATGCTTTTTTTTTCATGCTTTGCTGCATCTTGGTGCTGCTTATCTACTGCATTCTCTTTACAGCCACTTCTGGTTTACAAGCACTCCAACAATGGCTGCTTTGATTTCCTGTTGGAGAGAACAGTGGACCATGTCTATGTAATGTGTGTTAAAAGAGTCACCTGTAGTCTCTATTGGAAGTCGATGTGAGAAGGGTGACAATGTTGAAGCACAACTGGAGAACAAGGACAGAGCATTGTTAGCTTATAACAAGAAGAACCTGCACAAGGGGCTTCACGGCAGCGGCATCTGTTTCTCTCCTTCTCCGTTACCCTCTCCCTATCTTTCTTTTTAAAGGCAATTTATAAGCAAAACAATTTTTTTTTTCTTTCAAATTCTTTATTTAACCACTTCCGCCCCGGAAGGTTTTACCCCCTTCATGACCAGGCCATTCTTTGCGATATGTCACTGTGTTACTTTAACTGACAATTGCGCCGGCGTGCGACACTGTACACAAATAGAATTGTTGTATTTTTTCCCCACAAATAGAGCTTTCTTTTGGTGGTATTTGATCACCTTTACGGTTTTTATTTTTTGCACGATAAACAAAAAAAAAAAAGACCAACAATTTTGAAAAAAAAAAAATATTTTTTACTTTCTGCTATAAAACATACTCAAATAAAAAGAATGTAAAAACTCAAATTTATTCATACATTTAGGCCAATATGTATTCTTCTACATATTTTTGGTAAAAAAAAATTCCCAATGAGCGTATATTGATTGGTCTGCGCAAAAGTTATAGCGTCCACAAACTATGGGATATTTTTATGGAATTTTTATTGAATTTTTTTTTTACTACTAATGGCGAGGATTAGAAACTTATAGCGGGACTGTGACATTGCGGCAGACAAATCGGACACTTGGGGGGGTTATTTACGAAAGGCAAATCCACTTCGCACTACAAGTGCAAACTACAAGTGCAAAGTGCACTTGAAATTGCACTGAAACTGCACTTGGAAGTGCAGTCGCTGTAAATCTGAGGGGTAGATCTGAAATGAGGGGAAGCTCTGCTGATTTTATCATCCAATCATGTGCAAGATAAAATGGTGTTTTTTATTGTCCTTGCATATCACGCTCAGATTTACAGTGACTGCACTTCCAAGTACACTTTCAGTGCAATTTCAAGTGCACTTTGCATTTGTAGTTTGCATTTGTAGTGCGAAGTGGATTTGCCTTTCGTAAATAACCCCCTAAGTGACACTTTTGACACTTTTTTGGGGACCAGTGACACTAATACAGTGATCAGTACTAAAAATTATGCACTGCCACTGTACTAATGACACTGGCAGGGAAGAGGATAACATCAGGGGCAATCAAAGGGTTAAATGTGTCCCTAGGGGGTGTTTGCTAGTTATGGGAGATGTGCTTTAACTGTAAGAAGACAGAGATCCGTATTCCTGCTTAGCAGAAACACAAGATCTCTGTCTTCTCCTGTCACAGAACGGCGATCTGCCTTGTTTACATAGGCAGATCGCCGTTCTGTCTTCCTCGAGAATGATCGGTAGACATTGGGTCCGTCGGACCCGCTGATTGGCTCCCACTGTGTCCAATCACAGCGGGAGCGAGTTGCTGGCGCCCCAGACGCTGAAGAAAAAAATCTTCATGTGATTTTGCGCTAAAGGGCCACCCTGCTGCAGTATGAGTACGTGGGGCGGTCCTTAAGCGGTTAAAGTATCCGGCATACACAGAGCAGTAAATCACATTAGAAGGATAAAAAGACCCCAGAGAGGTCCAGAATAACAGAAGATACAATATCAATTAGGCCCCATTCACACCTGAGCGATTATCTGCTTGAAGCTAAAAAACGCTGGAGGAGAAAAAAATCAATTATTCTCTATGGAGTTGGTTCACATCTCCTCTCCATGTCGCCTGAAGATCAAACAATTTCTGGAGCTTTTTTTGTCACTTGAAACGGGCAGGTTTGGGTGTTTTTGGCTCGTTTATATTCCCTCGTTTTGCACATTTCTGCATGCGTTATTGCGTGATTTTCTGCTCAAATAAAAAAAGTAAAAAACAAAATAGTAATAATATATGGATAAAAAAATGTAAAATAAATACTCAAATAACACAGTAAGTAAAACAAATGAATAATGTGTAAAAATGCATTAATATATACTGTATTTATTGGCGTATAACACTCACTTTTTCACCATGAAAACTGGGTGCAAATAGTGTGTGCGTGTTATAAGCCAATACTTCAATTTTAGCTGCCTCGGAGGGGACAGGGAGGGGGTGGGACGAGCGCCGGCAGATTACATACAGCGAGAATCTCCTGTTTACTTGGCGGCCTCTGTAATAGAAAGGTCCGTCTCCTCGGCCACCATTGGACCACTGTTCTGTCTATCATAGGAGATTCTCACTGTATGTAATCTGTTGGCGCTCATCCCACCCCCTCCCTGTCCCCTCTAGGCTGCAGATATGCATCGATCAGACTGCACTGATGGCAATCGTGAGGCTGCTGCATTAATGGCAATGGCAAGGCTGCTGCATTGATGGAAATGGTGAGGCTGCTGCATTGATGGAAATGGTGAGGCTGCTGCATTGATGGCAATGGTGAGGCTGCTGCATTGATGGCAATGGTGAGGCTGCTGCATTAATGGCAATGGTTAGGCTGCTGCATTGATTGCAATGGTGAGGCTGTTGTATAAATGGCAATGGTGAGGCTGCTGCATTGATGGCAATGGCAAGGCTGCTGCATTGATGGCAATGGCGAGGCTGCTGCATTGATGGCAATGACAAGGCTGCTGCATTGATGGCAATGATGAGGCTGCTGCATTAATGGCAATGGTGAGGCTGCTGCATTGATGGCAATGGCGAGGCTGCTGCATTGATTGCAATGGTGAGGCTGTTGCTTTAATGGCAATGGTGAGGCTGTTGCATTAATGGCAATGGCGAGGCTGCTGCATTGATGGCAATGACAAGGCTGCTGCATTGATGGCAATGACGAGGCTGCTGCATTGATGGCAATGATGAGGCTGCATTGATGGCACTTGTGAGGCTGCAGATGGGCATTGATCAGGCTGCATTGATGACAATGGTGAGGCTGCAGATGGGCACTGACCCTTATTTTGCTTCAAAGTTCCTTATGTAAAATTTTAGTTTTTTTCCCTGAAACTTCCCTCTTAAAATGAATGTGCGTGTTATACGCCGATGAATAGTTATTTATTATTATTTAATTTTTTTAAGGGGTAAGGGTTAAAGTTAAGGGTTAAAGTTAAGGGTTAATTATTGATTTATTGTTACTTAGTATTTATTGAATTCATTTTTATTTATTTGTGTATTTATTTTACATTTATGAATGTATTTATTATTATTTGTATAATAATATATAGAATAAAATAAAAAAATAGATAAAATAATAATAAATAACCCTAACCCCAACTCCTATTAACCTAAACTGAACTCGAACCCCTTACCCTAACGAAAAAAACATTACAATAAATAAATAATAACAAAAGAAGAATTAAAAGCTAATGGAAAAGCTAAAAAAGCTGAAACACCTAGTAACAAATGATGCAACAGATATTTTCTCTATCGGCTAATAAAAAAAACTCCCATTAGCCCAAAAACGCTGCATACAAACGCACAATGTCGCGCAAAAACGCGACCAAAATCGCGTATAAAAATGTGCAAAAAAACGCCGGAAAAGCACTCAAAGACGCTACTCTCAGGTGTGAATGAAGCTTATAGTTACCGTGAAGAGCCAGGAAGACCTTTCCAGAACACCCAGCAACAAGAAGATCAACAGGGCTTAGGCTCGATTCACACCTATGCATGTTGCTTTTGAAGGTTTTTTTTTCATGCTTGGCACGTTTTTGAGCCGCGTTTTTGCCGCGTTTTTGCCGCGATTTGCGATTTGCGTTTTTTTTTTTTTTTTTTTCATTTTTTTTACAGTCTTAAAAAAAAATTACAAAAAAAAAAAAAATAAAAAAAACGGCAAAAACGCACCAAAAACGCACCAAAAACGCATCAAAAACGCTGCAAAAATGGTGCACTTGCGTTTTTGATGCTTGTCCATTGAAAACCATTACATGCAAAACGCTGCTTTTTGCATGAAAAAAAGTCCCCGACCCTTTCCAAAAACGCAGAGATACAAAAAAGCATTGATGTGAACATGTTCCATAGGAACCCATGTTAAAAAATTCCCGTGCATTTCTGCAAAATGCAAAATGCATCAAAAAACGCGCTAGTGTGAATGGGGCCTTAAAGTGGAGAAGGACGGGTCGTCTCTCTTGGATCAGGTTTAATCGAAATGTTATTTCTTCTACGGCCCGAATCTCTCAAGTGCACATTTACCTAATTGGTTTTACAACTCCACTGGAGGTCAGTAGAACCCTACAGCACCTGTCTGATGAAGCAACATGGAGAAAGGTTCTTCTCGGGAACATTCTGTATCTTGAAGAAAACTTTGAGAAGAACTGTGGGCTTCACCATCAAAATAGTAACTAGGATATCAATTCAAATCATTGCTAAAGAATATATTGAGCTAGCACATTGCATATTACAAGAGCAGACTCTTGAAGTATCCCTTCTGAGAACTGTGTAAAGGTTTGTCTCTCGTGTGGGTGTACAATAAGCAAGACGGTTTAGAGCTGTTAATGGTTGTCTATGGAATGCTCGCTTAAAAAGCTGGTGATGTCCCTGTTGCAACCATAGAAGAAGAAGAACATAAAAGGTTTGTGTTTGCTAAAAATAAATTAAGAGTTAACCCAGAAATTAAAAACACATTTTTTATTGTGATGTACTCATTTAAAAAAGTTTAAGATTGCAGAATGTTTTTAGTTTATGCTAATGGAAGGAGAGGTTAAAGTGGTTGTAAACCTCTGACATGAAATATGAACAAAGCATAACCCTCTATAGTGTGTCCTTGTCTCACTCCAGAGCACTTATGCCGCGTACACACGATTGCACATTCCGACAACAAAATCCATGTTTTTTTTTTCCAACGGATGTTGTCTCAAACTTGTCTTGCATACACACGGTCACACAAATCTTGTCGGAAATTCCAACCTTCAAGAACGCGGTGACGTACAACACATACGACGAGCCGAGAAAAATGAAGTTCAATAGCCAGTGCGGCTCTTCTGCTTGATTCCGAGCATGCGTGGAACTTTGTGCGTCTGAATTGTGTACACACAATCAGAATTTACGACAACGGATTTTGTTGTCGGAAAATTTGAGATCCAGATCAAATTTTGTTTGTCGGAAATTCCGACGGAAAATGTCTGATGGAGCCTACACACGGTCAGAATTTCCGACAACAAGCTCCCATCGAACATTTCCCGTCGGAAAATCTGACCGCGTGTACGCGGCATAAGTGTCATTTCTGTCTGCTGCTTGGCTAATTTGTTATCAGAATGAATCACTTCTGACAAGTTTTCCCTAAAACCAAAAGAAAAATGGGGACAGGGGAGGGACCTCAAGCTTATTGACAGCCTCAGCTCTGCTCCTGTGTGCTGTGTGAAGGGGGATGTGTTCCTTTCGTCCAATCAGCTGTCAGAGCTCTCCTCACCGAGCTTAGCAGAGTGTAATTTCAGCTCTCCACCCCCCTTTTTTTCTGACAGCACAGACAAGCTTTGTAAATTCTGGATTTTGAATGGATGTAGAGAAGAGAAGACTGCAGATAAACAGGTACAGCTTATGTATTATGATTTGTTTAATCACCTGAGGCCAGTCACTTCACTGGGTATATGTAAGGGACTTTAAGACAGAGATCTAGTTGTGAGTCAGGGTTAATGTTCCCTCTGAGCTCAATGGCAACTTTTTTTTTTAATGTCTTTTATTTATTTAAATAAAAATGATATGAGAAAAGAAGATTTAGACCCCTTTCACACTGGGGCCGCGGTCAGGTTAACACTAAAGCGCAGCTCATTTTAGCAGTGCTTTTGCAACGCTTTTCGGCCACTAGCGGGGTGCTTTTAACCCCAAAAAAGGGGTTAAAAACTCCCCTTTTGCAGGACTTTCAAATCGCTTTTAAGGTGTTTTGAAAGCGCTGTCCATTCATTCCAATGGGCAGGGGCGGTGTAGGAGTGGTGTATACAGCTCTCCCAACCTGCTCCAACTTTTTTTCCCGTCCCGCAAGCGCACCGCCCCAGTATGAAAAGTCCCACTGGAATGAATGAGAGGCGGTTTTCAGGCGCTTAGCAGAGGCTATTTCCAGCACTAAACTCCCTGAAAACCACCCCAGTGTGAAAGGGGTCTAAGGGGGATATGATCACCATGTATAAGTACATAAGTGGTCAGTGGTGGCTGGTGTTCAAAATTTTTTTTTGGGGGGGGGGGCGCAAAAAAATTTTGAAAAAAAATCATCAATTGCAGCCACTGTGCCAAACGCAGCCACTCTGGCCATCAAACGCTGTCACTGTGCCATCAAATGCTGCCAGTGTGCCCATCATATGTTGCCACTGTGCCATCAAACGCTGCCAGTGTACCCATCAAATGCTGCCAGTGTAGTGTGCCCATTAAATTCTGCCAGTGTGCCCTTGAATGCCCCTAGTGTAACCCCCACCCGCTCGCCGTCTGCCCGGAACTTACCCTGTCTTGGTGGGGCAGTGGGTGACGGCGACGAGCGGGGTCCTCCATGCGTCTCCTGCAGTCCTCATCTCCTGTCCTCTCCTCTTGATAGGCGTCCAATAGCGGCGCCTGTCGTTTCAGCCAATCAGGTGACAGGTAACAGACCCGAGCACCTGATTGTCGGAGAGCCAGTTTAGTGTTAGGAAAGCGAACACTTTAGTGTTAGTTAAGCATAGAGATTTCCATTGACCAGATGGTCCCCGGCAGTCTCTATGACCTTCGAAGGTGACCTGCGAGCATGGCGCTCGCAGGTCACCTTTTTTGACGCCTATTAGAGCCTATGGCTCTAATCAGGTGCTTCAAAAACACCCCTACATCGCTGTAATTCAGGCGCCCTGCGCCCAAAAAGGGGCCAGATGCCTGGATAGGGGATCCTATTCAGTGGTGGCCATAGATAGATTCATGCAATGCACGGGCCACCACTGTAAGTGGTCCATATAGTGAACTTGGTGTTGAGTTATTCACTTTAACCACTTGCCGTCCAAGGTACATCATATGACGTCCTGGGCTTTGAGTGGAGATGTTCAGCCGCTTGATCGTTTTTACAGGCGTCCCCCCCTCCCGCCGCCTTCCGGTGCTTCTACCAGCTCGCCGTGCGATTGGTGAGCGGGAGAAGAAATCCACCGGTGCTAGAAGTTAAGCATAGAGATTTCCGGTGACCAGATGGTCCCCAGCAGTCTCTATGACCTTCGAAGGCCCGGGCACGACGTTATGGCATCACATCCGGCCCGGCAAAAGTAAATATTGCCGGGACTCAGCTGGAAAGGCAGAGATTTTTTTTTTCTTTTGATCTCAGTCTTTCCTGCCTAGAGGTGAGATGTGGGGTCTTATAGACCCCACATCTCTCCATAAAGAGGACCTGTCCTGCACTATTCCTATTACAAGCAATGTTTACATTGCTTGTAATAGGAATAAAAGTGATCAAAAATAAAAAAATTTGAATAAAATAAACAATAAAATTTTTTTTTTTTTTTTTTAAAGGCCACCGTCCCCGCTTGCTCGCATACAGAAGCTAACGCATACGTAAGTTGCGCCCACATATGTAAACAGCGTTCAAATCACACATGTGAAATATCGCCACAAACGTTAGAGTAAGAGCAACAATTCTAGCACAAGACCTCCTCAGTAAACAGGAAACCTGTAAAAATTTTTTAAAGCATTACCTATGGAGATTTTTAACTACCAAAGTTTGGCACCATTCCACCATTGTGCTCAATTTTAAAGCGTGACATGTTAGGTATCTATTTACTCAGTATAACATCTTCTTTCACATTATACAAAAAAATTGGGCTAAGTTTTTTTTTTAATTCATGAAACCGTGTGACATAAAAAGTTGCAACGACCGCCGTTTTATTCCCTAGGGTCTCTGCTAAAAAAACCATATATAATGTTTAGGGGTTCTGAGTAATTTTCTAGAAAAAAAATTATGATTTTTACATGTAGGAGAGAAGTGCCAGAATAGGATTGGGTGGAAAGTGGTTAAGGTCATCAGAGAGGACAAGGGGGCACTCTTTACATCTGGAGGAAAAGAGATTTCATCTCCAAATACGGAAAGGTTTCTTCACAATAAGAGCTGTGGAAATGTGGAATAGAATCCCTCAAGAGCCTGTTCTGGCCAGCTCAGTAGATTGCTTTAAAAAAGGCCTGGATTATTTCCTAAATGTATATACAGTATCTCTCAAAAGTGAGTACACCCCTCACATTTTTGTAAATATTTATTATATCTTTTCATGTGACAACACTGAAGAAATGACACTTTGCTACAATGTAAAGTAGTGAGTGTACAGCTTGTATATCAGTGTAAATTTGCTGTCCCCTCAAAATAACTCAACACACAGCCATTAATGTCTAAACCGCTGGCAACAAAAGTGAGTACACCCCGAAGTGAAAATGTCCAAATTGGACCCAATTAGCCCTTTTCCCTGCCTGGTGACATGTGACTTGTTAGTGTTACAATGTCTCAGGTGTGAATGGGGAGCAGGTGTGTTAAATTTGGTGTTATCGCTCTCACTCTCTCATACTGGTCACTGGAAGTTCAACATGGCACCTCATGGCAAAGAATTCTCTGAGGATCTGAAAAAAAAAGAATTGTTGCTCTATATAAAGATGGCCTAGGCTATAAGAAGATTGCCAAGACCCTGAAACTGAGCTGCAGCATGATGGCCAAGACCATACAGCGGTTTAACAGGACAGATTCCACTCAGAACAGGCCTCACCATGGTCAACCAAAGAAGTTGAGTACACATGTTCAGCATCATATCCAGAGGTTGTCTTTGGGAAATAGACGTATGAGTGCTGACCGCATTGCTGCAGAGGTTGAAGGGGTGGGGGGGTCAGCCTGTCAGTGCTCAGACCATACGCCGCACACTGCATCAAATTGGTCTGTCGTCCCAGAAGGAAGCCTCTTCTAAAGATGATGCACAAGAAAGCCTGCAAACAGTTTGCTGAAGACAAGCAGACTAAGCACATGGATTACTGGAACCATGTCCTGTGGTCTGATGAGACCAATATAAACTTATTTGGTTCAGATGGTGACAAGCGTGTGTGGCGGCAACCAGGTGAGGAGTACAAAGACAAGTGTGTCTTGCCTACAATCAAGCATGATGGTGGGAGTGTCATGGTCTGGGGCTGCATGAGTGCTGCCGGTACTGGGGAGCTACAGATCATTGAGAGAACCATGAATGCCAATATGTAATGTGATAGAAGGGAAAGGCCACTCACCAAGCCTCTGGACCTCATGTAGTTGCTCCCACCCTATGCAATTGGATTCAGGTGCAGGCTCTACGCAAGTCTATGGAAATTAAGAAATCCTTGACTGCCGCACTCCGAAATAAGGCATCTTTATTATAAATCGTTAAAATCCAACAAGATTCACCTCATAAGGACAATACAAAGAGCAATATCTAACGCGTTTCACGTCAGTGGATGCTTACTCAAAACTAAAGTATTTAAGGAGAAATATTCATATAAATAGAAAAAATAGGCGGGAAAACCACCAATAAAAACTAAACAATTAGACAACACCCTTGACACAAATTAAACCCAAAATCCCAAGGATAAAGAACACCTGTGGATTGGGAATAACCAGATATTGACATTCCGAATAACCAAATGTCAATGAATGACACTCAAAAAATAGAGGCCATGGTATTAGCTTATCACAGTATGCATATCAAAAGGTGTAATAAATATAAAACAACAACCCAAAAAGAAATAATAATGAGGAAAATGAGAAAGAATGGGAATGAAATAAAATAAAATACAAATAGTAAAGAATGAAAATAGAAAAATGAAGATAAATAATGATAATACATACATCAATGAAACACCCGCATGAGTGAAAAAAAGGGTATGTAGATATAGTAGACATGAACTAAGTTATTATGAGACAGATAGCCTAGTAGCTATATCTAACAAATCACCAAAGTGTCACATAAACAGAGGAATTAATACATTTCCACCAATAATATGGTTAAAATTTCCAATGATGTCTGAACATGTATCAATTTCAGAGACTCCAATAGTATATAAACATGTATCTATTTCACAATGTTGTTACACATAACGATAATAGTCCTGACCATGATATGAGAATATACCATATGGATGTAGCACCCTGGAGTTTAGGCAGGGTTGCTCCTCACAAATTTACTTGCAAGGAATACCGTATTAATCGGCGTATAACACGCACCCCAATTTAGGAGGGAATTTTAAGGGAAAAAAAACTTTTAGGAGGGAACTTGAAGGGAAAAAAACTTACATTTAAATGCCCATCATTGCAGCCTTCTCAGTGCAGCCTTGCCCCAGTGCAGCCATGTCAGTGCAGCCATGTCAGTGCAGCCTTGCTAGTGCAGCCATGTCAGTGCAGCCTTGCCAGTGCAGCCATGTCAGTGCAGCCATGTCAGTGCAGCCATGTCAGTGCAGCCATGTCAGTGCAGCCTTCCCCAGTGTCCATTGCAGCCTTGCCCCAGTCCAGCCTTGCCCCAGTGCAGCCTTGCTGAAGCCTCTGAGCTTCACAATCGCTGACCGCGATTTGAAAATGGCGCCGCCGGCGCCGAAATACACAGAGCCGGTCCTCGGCTCTTCTCGGCGGCTCTCGTTCACTTTCGGCTCCACTTGGACGGTGAGCGGAGCTATCCGAAACTAGCCGAGTATACTCGGCTAGGTTCGGGCGGCGCTCGAGTGAAACCGAAAGTGGCCGAGAAGAGCCGAGGACCGGCACTGTGTATTTCGGCGCCGGCAGCGCCATTTTCAAATCGCGGTCGGTGATTTTTTAGTTCTGACAGGTCAGGATCGCAGGGGATCGGCGTATAACACGCACCCGTGATTTTCCCCTGATTTTAAGGGGAAAAAAGTGCGTGTTATTCACCGATAAATACGGTAATTATCATGGTCGATTGTTAGAGATCTATTGATTTCTCCAAGTTTGGCCTTGTTGTACTTTTCTCTTCTACCACTAGGTGGCCGGGTACTTGGTGGTACTAGAAATGAGAAGGGCAACTCAAGGTCAGGTTATGGGTATATGGGGTATCTCAGCCAATGGGCAGGGGTTTTCTTGAATCCTTTGGCTTGCTAGGAGAGCACATATATTCGGGTGGATTTAGGTGATCTGTGTTCTGTGCCACCTGGACGGCTGTCTGGGTGGATATGTGTTGTATTGCCAGGGCTGTTAAGCCGGAGATGGGGCCTATCCCAGGCACATCTGGCTGCTAGGCTGTTTGAGGGCCTATCTAGAAGCAGGAGAGCAGTGCAGGGTTGGGACTGCGGCTTGCAGTCCAACAAGATGTGACAGTTCTGCCGGCCGGAGAACTTGTCAGTGGTTGGAGGTAGAAGGGAAGCTGTCGCAAGTAAGGGACTATCCGCCTTATTACCAGGGATCACAGTGAGTAGCTGAAGCAAGTACTGGAGCAGTATTCTCACCAACTGGGGATGGTGAAGAATCGGAAAACTTCAGTGGGAATCAAGTCAGGGACCCAGCCAGTGGAGGTGACGCTTGCAGAGCAGCCTTGTGTGTCAAGCCAGGGACCGAACAGACCAGTGGGGTGAAGCTTGAGAGGTATCTAGAGTGCCGAGCTAGGGACCCAGCAGAGAAGTGGGGGTGATGCTTGAGGAAGATACCACCGTGAAGATCGGAGGAGCTCAAGGGATTCAGTGGCAGTGAATGAGAGGGTCTAGTGAGAGAGACCGGGAGCTCAGTGTGCTGAAGAACTACAATGAGTGATTGTAGTGAAAGAAGGAACTGTTACGTTTGTGTTAGGAACTGTTAAAGACTGTTGCCAAACAGTAGGAGACAGCATTCCCGCACAGATAAGCGTCTTGCTGGATGCCTTTCCCTGCATGGCTGTCCTCCTATTGAAGTCTCGGAGTCTGCCAATTAATCTTGCAACTACCCAAGGGTGTCCTGGCCCTAACCTCTCTCCCCCCCAAAAATTTGTTAAAGGAAATAAACTTTCTTTTGCATTCAAGAAGTGTCTGGCGCCCAATAACTCTAACAACTCTGCACCCACCATGCCTCACAACCCACCACATACAGAAGGATGTCGGCTCTCCCTGGCCCTGGAGGTCCTCATTAGATCAAAGGAGGCCTGGGACCTTGCTACATACAAAAGTGTTCTATATTCCTTTTAAAGAACTATAATATAATCCATAAATGGATCCATTACTCCCTCTTCCTATGCCCTTCCCGAGCACAGCTCGGTGCCCAGACCTGGCCCTCAGGGTTAACTCTCACCCCTGTCAAACTTGGCCCGCTTGGATTCATTTTTCTCCTAAGGTGTGTTTTACCAACTAATTGTGAAATTACAGTCTTCTTATGGCCCAGGGAGAGGCGTTTTATTGTGCGCCGGCGAATCAATCATACTAGAGGCCTTGGAGATGTCAGGAGGAAACAATAAAGGAACAATTTCTCATGACACAGAGAAGACTTTCTTTCAGGCCCTTCCTAGTGGTGGATTACATCCCGCTGTTTGTGGCAGAATTGGACACAATGTATTAGTATACAGTATATACAACTGAAAATGGAACTAGATCGCTAATTTCCCCTTTGTTTTTTGAAGATGCATAATGGAGCTTTGTGTATCAGTGGTGTCTATACTTTACCATGTAATGGCTTGGCGTTTGTAAAATGAGAATGGACTGTTTATTCTAGCAAAGAAAAGATCTGGGTTGTCTCACATATAATGCATTAGCATCTCCATGCACACTTAGAAACTAGCTTGTATTTTAAGTATTTTTAAAAATTTTTTGGCATTAGCCTTGGTTCACACCAGTGCAGGTTTGAAATCATGCTACTTCAGCGTGATTTCATAGCCGCCGATCAGTGCAATTTCATGTGCGGCTTGCTGACATCTGTGCGGCTTCATTAGGGCTTGTTCATGCTGTACGTGAATGAAAACTGATGGGAACTGAAGGGAAAAGCACGCAGATTTCACTTGCAGAGACATCAGTTTCACATCCGTTTTCATGCGTGTCAGTTACGTGTCCTGTTCACACCAATGTTGAGGTCATGTCAGTTTTTTTCAGTGGCGGCCCGTGCATTAAGAGCGCACAGGCGCCGCCCTCTCTCTCCTGCCACCCCCTCTGTGCACTATAGATAAATTCATGCATTGCATGAATCTTTCCATGGCCGCGGCTGCCACCCCCTATTCAGGTGTCCGCCCCCTTTTCGGGAGCCGGGGGCCTGAATTACAGCGGCGGGGGGTGTTTTTAAAGCACCTGATTGGAGCCATAGGCTATAATAGGCATCAAAAATCAGTGACCTGCGAGCGCCATGCTTGGTGCTCTCAGTTCACTCAGCTGTGTTAGGAAAGCGAATGAATCTTCGCTTTCCTAACACTGATCCCCCTCTCCACCAATCAGGTGCTCGGGTCTGTTACCTGTCACCTGATTGGATAAAACGAAAGACACCGCTATTGGACGCCTATCAGGAGGCGAGGACGGGAGTCAGGAAATGAGGACGGCAGGAGACTCTGGCTTGAAGGACCCCGCTCGTCGCCATCACCTGCTGCCCCACCAAGACAGGGTAAGGTGAGCGGGCGGGGGGGTCACACTGGCGGCATTCGATGGCACAGTGGGAGCATTAAATGGGCACACTGGCAGCATTTGATGGGCACACTAGCAGCATTTAATGGGCACACTGGCAGCATTTGAGGGGCACACTGGCAGCATTTAATGGGCACACTGGCAGCATTTGATAGGAACACTGGCAGCATTGGATTACGAGCATAATCCGTTCCAGGAGAATGCTTGTAAACCAAAGCACTCACATATCAAAGTGCGTTTTCCCATAGAAGTCAATGCGAAGATAATTTGTTCCGCATTGACTTCTATTACATGCAATACCGCATGTGGCCAGAGGTGGGGGGGTGCCGGAAAAAGTCAGAAATACTCAGGGACAGCTTGGCTGAACTCGGAAAGCCTCGGAAACACTAGGGAACGGAGTATTTCCGAGTGTTTCCGAGTATTTCCGAGTAATTCCGAGTAATTCCGAGTATTTCCGAACGGCTCAGAACCGTTCCAAGTGACCCTGACGCCCCCGCACCTCTGGCCAAATGCGGTACTACACACCCCATTAGCTTAAATTCTGCTTGTTTTGCGAGCTAACACTAGCAAACCGAGTCAGAATTAAAAAAAAAAAGTTGCTCGTCTTTCTTCCACTGTATCATGCTACTTACACAAAGAGAGACATAGTATGATACACTCCAGTACTGAGGACGTCTATGACGAAACGCGTACGATGGCGCCATGCATGCTACGTCACTTCCGGGTACGGACCTTTGGAACGCAGGTGGAGTGCAAACACCAGCACTACCTCCATCCAGCGTCACGCTGCTGAGTTACACCTGGGTCATTTTTCTGGCACGTTCCATATAAGGTATCTGTACCTTGATCTGTGGTGTATCTGATACACTGTTGCTGGACTTTTTCAGTTTTATTTTTAATTTTGTATTTTTAATTAGTTTTTGGCTTGTTCTCAATTTTTTCAATTTTTACCTGTTGACGGTTATAATATGGAGATTTGTCAATAAAATTTTTTTTTTATCTACTACACTATGGGAGCCGTATATTTATTTTTTCCATGAGGGAGCTACCATCAATATAATTTAATCATCAATACGGAGATCGGAGACTACCCTGGGTGCCCTACATGATTGCGGTGGTGAGGAGATCGTGGATGATACAATCATATGCTGTATGCCCCTTTGGGGTTGTTGGATTCGGTGAGTGTGGACCCTTGAGGGGGAGCACAAAAGTCACTAAGAACATTTAAAAGCACTTCAGTCACGGCTTTGTATGAAGAAAATTTATACACGTTTTCTGCAGAAATCTATCAACCTATGGACTACGATCACTATTTATAATTTGTTTGGTGTTATTTGCATATACCTGAACTAGTAGGTAGAGGTGCAATTTTAGGTCTCTGTTTAATGCTAAATCACTATACTATATGGTGGCCTCTTTTTGAAATTGTATCACTACCAAATATAGCTGTTTAGCTTACACCTTTTATATTCATGTGTTCACCATTCACTATGATTTGTCTTATCACCTAAGAGTGTTATTATTTTGGTACAATTTAATTATGGTCTCCATGGACCACCATTAGAGCTTACGTGGTGTTTGCAAACCTCATTTACTTTAGTTTAGAGTACTACGTCTCAGGACAATAGGAGAAAATTCCCCCCACCCCCCCTCACTGTAGTTGGTCATCCCATATAACCCTATAGGGAGCGCCTACCCCATTGTGGATTATTTATACTGTGGAGAAATTCAACCTCAAAATTAACAGCAGAAGCACTTTTTGATTTGATTTTTATCAATTCAACTCTGTCTGCTACCCTGACCAACCATGAGTTAGTAGCTTGCCAGTGCTGAGTGCTAAGTCTTGACTTGAATGACTTCACTGCTTCTCTTAAAAACTTTGAGGCTGAATTGCTCCACAATACCTACAGCTACTGAGATCAGTGAGGGCTTTTTTTTATATATATTTATAATGGGACTGCGATATTGCAGGAGACAATTTGGATAGTAACTGACACTTTTGACAATTTTTGGGGACCAGTGACACCAATACAGTGATCAGTGCTAAAAATTATGCACTGTAACTGTATTAATGACACTGGCACGGAAGGGGTTAACATCAGGGGCAGTCAAGGGGTTAAATGCATGCCTAGTTTGTGCTTACTCACTGTGGGGAGAATTGCTTTGACTAGGGGAAGGCAAATATCCGTATTCCTGCTTTGCAGAAACACAGGATCAAAGCCTTCCCCGCTGACAGAATGACAGTCTGCCTTGTTCTGCTTGTGTCCCGAAATGATTGGCGGGTTCCGGCGGACATCAAGTTCATCGGACCTGTTGATTGGCTCCCGCTGTGTCCAATCACAGCGGGAACGGGTCGCCAGAGGCCCGCCCCGGGTGTCAGATCACTTACTAGGTACATGATCTGGCTCAGAACGGCCACCCTGCCGCAGTAAATGTATGGGGGGTGGTCGCTAAAAAAAATTTAAAACATTTAATTAAAAAATAAATTATATATATATATATATATATATATATATATATATATTTATTAAAAAAATACATACAGTAAATATACCCTATAGCTTTCCTGGTGGTTTGAATTTTTTTTTTTACAATGAAACTTTTTCCTTTCTTTTGATGGGGCGAGGTGTGAGAAAAAGCAATCACCTCTCAGTGTGAGGGGTTGACACAAAGTTTTCGATTTTGAATCCATTCTATGATGTTGTTTTATGGAAAGCGTCTGAGATCTAGTAAGGGAACAATATGTTAGACTTTGAAAAGAAAACACAATTCTCATAGTGGAAATGCGGGAACAGTTTTCTCAAAGGATTTGTCTATTTTTTTTTCCTCAAGTTAGCCAGTAAATCTGTATGTTTTATTGATTATGAGTCACAAGCTGTTGTTTAGTATAAAGATTTGACAATATTGGAAATTGAGTTTTCAGAAAGCTGAATTTTGATACGAAAATTATTTACGCTTTAGAGAAAAAATTAAATGCTGAAAATCAATAATTGAAATTATTTCAAACAAAAAAAAGAAAAACAAATGACATTTAAAAAATATACATCACTTAAAATAAAAAAAAAAAAAATTTACTGGCAATACAATGATCACAAATTAATGTACCGTAATACATTAGGTTTATTTTTACACTATTCATAATTGTTTTTACTCCATCTTTTAAAAAAAAATGTGCTTAGATTGGACAGAACTCTTGCTCCAGGAAACAAGAATTACTAAGAACAGTGCTTAACTTGTTTTTTTATATATATATATATATATATATATATATATATATATATATATATATATATATATACGTATAATAGGGATATTCCTCATTTTAGTATACTTGGCAGTGCCATGTAAGTTATTCCTTAATGTCCATGGGGCCAATAGTATTTCTAGAACTGCTGGCTTACAGCACATAAACAGTCTAATATCGAGCAATTTCTTCCAAACTGAATACAGCTTTAGGCTTTTAGTGTATGGAAACAATCCTATGGAGTAGAGCTTTGGTAAGGTGTGCCAAAAAGAACTAAACAGACGTCCACTGAAACACTGCAATGCACTCCTAAGGCCTCCCATTACCCAGCCTAAAAACATCTAAAAAGGTAAGTATAAAGAAAACTAAGAAAAGAAAAAAAGAAAAAAAAAAAAAAGAAAGAAAAATGTAAAACCAGCCTCAATATTAATTAATGTTTATCCCACTGAGGTCACTTATTATGTTCTTGGGCCTGATACTCTAAACCAGCCTTTCTCAACCAGGGTTCCGTGAAACCCTATGGTTCCTCCAGAGGTTGTTAGGGGTTCCTTGAGCAATGTAAAGATTCTCCCTCTAAGATAAGTTCCCACTGACACCCATGATAGTCTTACCTATCTCCGGGGGGGGGGGGGGCCTTCTCTTCCCAAGGACCATAATGTAAGGAGCATTCTTCCCAGTGACCATCACACTAATCTACCATTTGCTGTAGATTTAGTAATTTTTAGCATGGGTTCCCTGGGGCTGGAAAGTTAAGGGCTCCATCATGTTAAAAAGGCTGAGAAAGTTGGAGTAGAGCTTTGGTAAGGTGGGCCAAAAAGAACTAAACAGACGTCCGCTGAAACTGTGCAATGCACTCCTAAGGCCTCCCATGACCCAGCCTAAAAACATTTAAAAAAGGTAAGTATAAAGAAAGAACATCTAAAACCAGCCTCATTATTAATTCATGTTTATCCCAATGAGGTCACTTACTATGTTCCTGGGCCTGATACTCTAAACCAACCTTTCTCAACCAGGTATCCGTGAAACCCTAAGGTTCCTCCAGAGGTTGTTAGGGGTTTCTTGAGCAATATAAAGATTATGCCTCTAAGATAATTTCCCACTGACACCCATGATAGTTTTACCTATCTCCAAGGGGGGATCCTTCCCAAGGACCATAATGTAAGGAGCATTCTTCTCACTGACCATCACACTAATCTACCATTTGATGTAGATATAGTAATTTAGCAGGGGTTCCCTGGGGCTGGAAAGTTAAGTTTTATCAAGGGCTCCATGTTAAAAAGGTTGAGAAAGACTGCTGTATACTAACGTATGCTTAGGGTTACCACCTCATCCCTTTAAAACCAAACACATATTAGGTACACGGGTTCTGTGGCTGATTGGGTAGGTAAAGTAATTAAACTCACTTGGTGCCTTATCTGCATTAAATTTGCCTCAGAACCTGTGTAATTCATATGTGCTCGGTTTTAAAGGAATGAGGTGGCAACCCTACATATGCCACTGAAACCTACAACATGAAAAGGGGGAATCAGCCGTTGTTTCAGCCCTTGAAATTCTAAATACAAAAGGCTCTCACTGACGCAAAAAAAGACGGACACCTCCATCAAGGTTACACAGTCACTTGTACACGTAACAGCCCTATTGTCCCCAGACTTACTCAGTTCCTCTGTTTAATGACATCTGTGGAAGTTCACTGGCTTTTTAGTTACCAGGGGTGATCAAAAGAGATTCCAATGTAAAAATGTGATATTGTCAGGTAATCTATCATGGCAGCAGGTTTTAGTGACTTAAAAAGCAAAGGCGATACAGGAGTAAAAAAAAGAAAAGAAAAAAGAGTCAACATAAAACGTGGGAACGAAATGGAACAAAAAAAAGGTTCCAAAATTAAAAATACTGTAGTGGGTTAGAAAACAAACTTTGCAGGTTTTATTTGTGTGAAACCGTTGAAATTCCCAGTGAAAGTCACTATTTATTACAAGTACATAAACTTCGGTAGTTGTTCATCCAAATCATGGCTCTGTCCAAACCTCCTGTGTGACTTCCCAGTTTCCCAACCGGTCAACCGCAATGGGACTAAATGGATGTTTTTACATTTGCTACTCTTTTTGTTTCTATTTTATAATCTGCAAACAGTACTGAAGAGGAAAACCTGTTCTCTATGACAACACTAAAACCATAACACTAAATTCTATCCATGTGTAAAATATGTTTACTATGAGCCTTTGACAGACAGAATCTACCTTCCGTATATTCCTTCTTCGTTTGAAGGCCTCAAAAAAATATCTGTTTTTACCTATGTATGCTTTACATAGTACGGCATGGTCTGTTAGTTTGACGTCTGTCATTTACACTATATGGCAACAGACTATGACTGTTTTTGTAGGGCTCACCCTGCTACTAAACTTGAACCCTCCATGCTCAACTGAAGGGGTTCTCTGTCTGGGTTATTCCTAGTTAAAGTGACCCTGTTGCTTGAAAAAAAAAGAAGATCAAGTACATGAAATTAAAAAGCAAAATTAAGTATGTCCTCCTAACTTAAAAAAATCCCTTCAATTGCTCTAAGCCTCCTTTAAATGTCCCAGATTCCTTTTTTATTGTTGTTGTGATCTGACTTGTACATTACAAGGAGGCAGAAAAACATACTTTTCCCATGAAAAATAGATTACAGGGCTATTATGTAGTGTATCTGATTGGATTTTATTATTATTATTGGAGAATAAGGATATAGTTTAGTGTGACTATATCCACTTGCCTACTGGGTACTTACCCCCCTTCCTGCCCAGGCCAATTTTTAGCTTCCAGTGCTGTCACACTTTGAATGGCAATTGCACGGTCATGCAACATTGTACCCAAATTACATTTGTATCATTTTTTTCACACAAATAGAGATTTCTTTTGGTGGTATTTAACCACTGCTTGTTTTTTTATTTTTTGCTAAAAAAACGACAGAATATTTAACCACTTCCCGCCCAGCCCATAGCAGATGACGGCCGGGCGGTGGTTCAGTTATCCTGACTGGGCATCATATGACGTCCAGCAGGATAACATGCCGCCGGCACGCATCGCGGCGATCAGTGGATCGGTGTGTCAGTCTGACACACCGATACACCGATCTTGGTAAAGAGCCTCCGACCTATCAGTGCCCATCAGTGCCGCCTATCAGTGCCCATCATCAGTGCCCGTCAGTGCCACCTCATTGGTGCCACCTCATCAGTGCCCAACAGTGCTGCCGTATCAGTGCCCGTCAGTGCTGCCATATCAGTGCCCATCATTGAAGAAGAAAACGTACTTATTTACAAAAAATTTTAACAGAAACAAAGAAAAACTTGTTTTTTTCAAAATTTTCGGTCTTTTTTTATTTGTTGCGCAAAAAATAAAAACCACAGAGGTGATCAAATGCCACCAAAAGTAAGCTCTATTTGTGGGAACAAAATGATAAAAAATTTGTTTGGGTACAGTGTTGCATGACCGCGCAATTGTCATTCAAATTGCGACAGCGCTGAAAGCTGAAAATTGGCCTGGGCAGGAAGGTGTCTAAGTGCCTGGTATTGAAGTGGTTAAAAAAAAAAAGTCTTAGTTTCTGTCAGTAAATCTTGTAATTAAGTAATTTTTCTCCTTCACTGATGGGCACTGATGAGGCAGCACTTATGGGCACTGATGAAGTGGTACCGATGAGGAGGCACTAATAAGCCTCATTGATGAGCACTGATAGGTGGCACTGATAGGCGGCACTTATGGGCACTGATAGGTGGCACTGATAGGTGGCACTGATGGGCACTGATGAGGCGGCACTTATGGGCACTGATGAGGCGACACTGAAGGGAACTGAGTAGGTGGTACTGATGAGGAGGCACTAATAAGCTGTACTGATGGGCACTGATAGGTGGCACTGATAGGCGGCACTGATAGGTGGCACTGATGGGCACTGATGAGGCAGCACTTTTGGGCACTGATGAGGCGGCACTGAAGAGAACTGATTAGGTGGTACTGATGAGGAGGCACTAATAAGCCACACTGATGGGCACTGATAGGTGGCACTGATAGGCGGCACTGATGGGCACTGATAGGTGGCACTGGTGGGCACTCGTGGGCACCGATGGGCGGCACTGAAAGGCACTGATGGGCAGCACTGATGGACACTGAAAGGCAGCCCCGACTGGCATCACTAATGGGCACTGATTGGTGTCACTTATGGGCCACTGATTGGTGTCACTGATGGGCACTGCACTGTAATCAGTGCCCTGATTACCTGTACAGGTCTCGCCTCCAAGGAGATGCTGCTGATCGGCTCTCCCTGTGTGAGTCGAGGAGAGACGATAAATGGCACTTCCTTGTTTACATGTGACCTGCTGTGATTGGACACAGCCGATCACATGGATAAAGAGCAACGTCATAGGCTCTTTACCTAGATCGGGGTTGCGCCGTGTCCTAGGAACCTCCTCATGTAGTAACCCTTCATCAGGCATAGGACATGGCCCCAAATTGCGGTCATTCAATAAATAATGCTCCCAGACCAGATGGGAGTCCTTATATCACCCTGAAAACCAATGGGTTGACTCCAGTATGGTGTACATTTGAAATGCACTGTTCATCGTGTAGGGAACCACAAAAGGCAGAGAAGGATACAGACATAAGACACACTTGGAAGTGTGTCAGATGTGAAGATTCTTCCAGTGGCCTAACCCTGTAGCAGAGCAGAAATTCCACAAATGGGTACCAGAGCAGGTAAGTATAACCTCACTTGTGTCTATTGATCATCTAATGGGCATTGAACTGTAATCAATTAAAAACTGCTTTCACACGGGCACTGCAGTGGCTTTGATTAATTTCCACCACAACATTTTATTGTTTGGTCTCACAAAATTGGGAAATGATTTAGCTGATAACAAATTGCTAAGGACCGTTCAATTCTAATTAGTGTTTTTTTTAATTGACTGAAGGGAAGGAACATTTACCAAAAAGCACGTTAAGCTGACATTAGGAAACAGGACCCCAAATAAAGCTGGAACTTGGTACCAATGTCCCTTGCAGTGTCACAAACTCAAGCATCAAAACAGGTGGGACTTCTAGGCCCCTTTCACACAGGCTGTCTGATCAGGTCCGCCTGTTAGTTTTCCAGGCGGACCTGATCCAACCCTCTAGTCTCTTCTATGGAGCGTCGGATGTCCACTGGCACCTGCAGCTATCCGATTCGATCCTTTCTGCCAAAAACAGATGAATGCTGGTCCTATTCCTCATTCATCCGGCGGATCGGATGGCATTTCCATCCGATTGCACCATGGAGGCAAGTGAGGCTGTGTCCATGTCCGCTCTGCAAAGCTGAGCGGACATGGACCTGTCATCCGCCTGCTCAGCGGGGATCAGCAGAAAGATCCCCTGCTGAGCAAGTGGATTCCGCTTAGTGAAGGCGCACGTGTAAAACGGGCCTTAAGGTGCACGCATACATTTAAGACCCCAATTAACTAAAAATCATATAATTTTATTCACAGTAGTCTAAAAATGATAATTTAGTTATTTAAAATATAATAGCCTCCCAAAGGCAAACATAAGCCTCCAAAAAAGGCAGACACAATACCACAAAAATATAAATACCACAACAATTATAATGATAAGTTTAAACTCTGCACACATGTCCCACACCCTCTTATGATCCTCCTTTACATCAGAGGTATGTAGCGCTTACCCATTATGAGACCACTGAAAATAGATGAGTTCTCCAGAATAGTACAGAGGCTGCCTGCTGCCGGCCACCCAGGCAAAGTCCCAATCATACCGAAAATTAAGGCATAGTCTAGGGCAGTGATGGCGAACCTTTGCACCCCAGATGTTTTGGAACTACATTTCCCATGATGCTCATCTACATTGAAAAGTGCATGAGCATTATGGGAAATGTAGTTCCAAAACATCTGGGGTGCCAAGGTTTGCCATCACTGGTCTAGGGTATGCCTTTTTAGGGTTTAGGGTCATGGGATACTCCAAAACAATCAATAAACACAGTAGAAAGACAAATCTTCCCAAAAGCAGCTTTTCTGGGGGTAGCAGGGCATGGCTAGTATATCGACTGCCCTGCAACAGCAGTCCATAAAGTAACCTCTGGCAACTGGTTCCCCTCTGGCACTTGCCCAACTATCAGCCCGAGTGAAGTCTTTACTCACAGTGTCCCAGGAACTGTCCGCCATCCAGCATCCTCAGGCAAATCCTCTGTAAAGGAAATAAGAATTCCTCTTTCAGTCCAGGACTCAGAGACAGTGCCATTCAGCAAACGTATTTCTTTAACAATTATTTTTTAGGCCCTCAGCCCAACATCCGCTGAGCCCCAAGCAGGAATCTCTTGTCTCTCTGGCCATCTCCAAGGGGCAACAGCCCCCCAAGAGACTGGAACACTCCCTGATCTGCTTAGGCTTCCTGCATATTTATAACATCCCCAGCTACCTTCTGGATGTCCCCTTCCTGGGATTGGCCAGGGCATGATAAATCTTCATCTGATCATTTGAATCTCCCTCCCTATGCTCTGAAAGCTGCTTCCAGAAGCAGGGAGAAACAATCAAACTCTTAGCTCAGGAATCCCAACCAGACCCAACCAATCAACAACCATTCCACTTACTACAGTGGAGCCATAAAATAAATACACCTAGCAGCCTAACTAGGAGGGCACTACAGGTATAACATATTATCATGTGTACCGATGAAGTTGGGGAGGGCTGGCAGATACACAACACATTTTATGGGCTCTCAAAACACCACAATTCACTAAAGTGAATACAATTATATGATTTGTGTTTATTCGGTATCTTAAATTTATTTGTGCAACTTAAAAGTCCCACCTACTTTGAGCCTTGAGTTTTCTTCATTGGGAAACAGCTGAAAACATTATAGGATGTTGATAGAACTTGGATTTACCTTTGAGGTTCCAGCCTCACTGTTGGTGAGATACAATTGGATAGACTGATTCTTTCCAGGAAAGAAGATTGCCCCTTCTAAAGGCTGTAACTGTATGGTATTAGGAGTTCCCATAGGTCTTGCCACACCAGTCCCTATACAGTATATGTAGAACATACAGCTAGGAGAATTAACCTGCATCAAACTAATCCAAAAATGAAATATTCAGTAAGGAAAGAGCTATTTTCCCCAGCGGAAGCCGTGAAGTTGAGTATATTTCACTTTTTGTAACCGTGCCATCTTATTAACTTGATGTTGCTTTTGGCTCCCTCCCTTCTCATTTTCTTCTTGACTTTTGCAGCGGCCTCTTTGTGCATCCCTGAAAAGCAGCACAAACAATAGTCTTTAGGTGTCTAATTTGGAATCTCCATCACCAGAGTGATTTATTGCAGGATGTGCCGGCGATAAATTCTAACTAACAAAAGAGATAACCAAAGGGAGGAAAACGTCCACAAAAGTGTCAGTGGGTGTGGGGGAAAAATGTCCTTTCTCCATCTTTTTCAAGGGTTTTATGGGGTCAATTCATCAAGCTTAGTATTCACAAAGTGACTAGCAGTGACGTAGGTTGGCCCATTATTGACATATTAAAATCGAGTAAAGGTTTATAAGGATTAAATTGTCATCTAACGCACTAAGGATCTTCATTGCATAAGTTGTGGGGTGTCTTAAAGGGGTTAATTCAAACACTAATAAGCCTTATTTTATAGTCATGTGATAAAGAGGACCTGTACTCAAACGTTACCTAGAGCTGGGCTTTCTGAGAATGATAAAGAGTAATTGACTGAAATGCTTACATTTCTTGGAGAAAAGTCTGCTCCTTACTCTCTTCAGTGCTGATCCCATCATTCCCCCTAAAGTAGGTACTTATATAACAATTAGACGGTACAATCTCAACTTAAACAGTCCATTCAATGTATATGGAACCAGGTAGTTTTTTGCACTACAATAGCTGTTGGTAAATCTAATGCTTGTTGGAATTGGTGGGGGAATTCTATGCAATCAATTCTCATTTAGTTAAGTGTTTGCATGGAGATCTGCTTCTTGTTTGGGTTAGCACCCCAAGTTGGTGAAGGTCTAAGCACTACACTGAGCCCCACACCGGAAGGATAACGTCTTTCCACCTGACAGTGACACCTGTTCCAGCACTGATTTCGAAGTTATTTTGAGGGAAATAGTATTAACCACTTGCTTACTGGGTACCTAAACCCCCTCCTGCCCAGACCAATTTTCAGATTTTAGCACTGTCACTCTTTGAATGACAATTGCGCTGTCATACAACGCTGTACCCAAATTAAATTTTTATAATTTTTTTCCCACAAATAGAGCTTTCTTTTGGTGGTATTTGATCACCTCTGGGATTTTTATTTTTTGCTAAAAAAAATTAAAAAGACTGATTTTTTTTTTTTAAAATTCAAACCGTTTTATATTTTTTAAATAAATTTTGCAAACAGGTCATTTTTCTCCTTCATTGATGTACGCTGATGAGGCTACACTGATGGGCACTGATAGGCTGCACTCATTTGCACCGATAGGCTGCACTGATGGGCAATGATAAGGCGGCACTGATGGGCACTAATAGATGGCACTGTTGGGTACTGATGAGGTGGCACTGGTGGGCACTGATCGGTGGCATTGGTGGGCACTTGTGGGTAGCACTGATGGGCGGCACTGAAGGGCATTGATAGGTGGCACTGAAGGGCACAAATAGGTGGCACTGATAGCTGGCACTGATGGACACTGATGGGTGGCAGTGATGAGCAGGGATCGGCACTGGTAGGTGACACTGATAGGCAGCACTGCTAGGTAGCACTGATGAGGCACTGATTGGCACCACTGGTGGGCACTGATAGGTGGCACTAATTGCTGGCACTTACTGTGGGCACTGATTGCTGGCAGGAGATACTGGTGGGCACACAGGCTCTTCCTCTTTGGGACCGATATCCCTTCAAAGAGCAGCCAGTGATTGGCTTTTTTTCTCCTCACGCTGTCAGCGTGAGAAGAAAAAAAAAACGATTACCAATCTTCTGTTTACATCACGTGATCAGCTGTCATTGGCTGACAGCTGATAACGTGGTAAGGGGCCTTCAGGGCGGCGTGGCGAGCCTGAAAAGGGGAGGACATCAATAGACGTCGTCCCGACAAAGCAGATCTGCACTGTAGCCGTCATTCGGCTATAGCGCGGATCTGAAGCAGTTAAACACAGATTTTCCTCCACCAGTTCTTTAACACACGACACACTTTACACTTTCTTCAGCCCAAAAGCATGGAGGGAAACTGCTGTATGATTGATAAGGCCTCGCACACTATTGGTCCAGGCCCAGGCCATAGGAAAGCTCTGCTATGCAGCGGGCCCAGCCTGGGGTCCCTGCCGCTGAGAGAGATAGACAATACAGCCACCAGTCCATCCCCCAACAGAACTTTCTTCAATGGCCACTACCGCCTCTTCTCCCAACTTGGCTGCTTCTCCTTCCTTAGGCTGGCCCTAAATTATTATTATTTTTTTTTTTTTTTTTTTATTAGCTCCCCCCCCAGCAACAATAGAGCACCCCAGCAACAATAGATCTTCTGCCAAAAACAATACCTCCACCTAGCAAAATAGATCCCCTGCGACAATGGATCTCTCAGCACCCAGCATCAATAGACTCCTCCCTCAATAATAGGTCCCTCCCAGCAACAATAGATCTCCCATCAGCAACAATAGATCCCTCCAGAGATAAAAGATCCCCCAGCAGCCAGCAATAGACCCTTCAGCACCTCCCAGCCATTACATACATTCGGTGCCAGAGGTGCAACAACTACGTCCCCCCCCCCCCCCCCCCGTGTTCCTGCTGAAAAAAGCCCGGGTCTTATCGGATTGTTTTAGTCAAATCGAAATCTGAAGTGATTGTTCAGAGCAACACAAACAGCATAACTGCCTTTATCAACCTAAACATTTACAATGTCAAATGTTTATAGAAAAGGCAATCAAAAGTCAAAAGTGATCATTTCAGAATAGAATAATTGCCCCGTGTACAACAGGATCAGAAATATTCACACCATACAATTGCTATCTTCTTAGTTTGGACTGGGCAGATATTGATAGAAATAGTTGGAAATGCTAGTAAAGCCGATTATAGCTAGATTTGACCAAAAACAATTGTTTCTCAAACAATCACATTGATAATTGTATGATCAGCATTAAGGAGATGCTACAATTACATTTTTATGTGATGGCCAACTTTACAAAATAAGAGGTGAAGTTGTATATTGCCTGGAAAATGACACTCTTTTATACAAGCACAGTCCCTTGTGTATAAGTGTGTGCAGCCTATTGCATTAGGGTGTGCGCCCCAAAGCCCAAACACACATGCCTTTCTCTGCAGCCTCTGCTGCATGGGACAGTGAATGAATGGGAAGTGCTCTGTGCTGAGTGGCTTCCTGTTCATTCACAAATAGAAGCATAGTAAACACAGTTTACTATGCTCCAGTTTTGAATGGACACAGTGAGCGAGTGTGTTAATTTAGAAAAAGAAGGGGTCGGTAAATTACCTATTTACTAGCTCCTTCCCTCGCTCTCCATCTTGAAACATCCCTTTCAGTAGCCAGGGGGAGAGGAGAGGAGGGAAGCCAGCAGCACTAAGGGGTGGGGGGAGCCCAGACAGTAGGGGGATCGCCCACGCACACAGTGATTAGGGTGTGCCCAAGCATACCAGGCACACCCCCTGTGCATACCTATGCCCTTGTGTCATGCAAAGGTTTTAATAAAAACAAACGCTAGAATGTCCTATCTAAGGTATTGCTTTATATACAGAGCTAAAGATATACAGTCCTGGTGAGACCCGGAGAGTAAACATATGCGCTGCCGAAAAATGTGTTTGTTTTCATTTTCGTTTCATTCGTTTTTTTGTTTTTTTTTCCGTTTTTCGGGTCATTCGTTATGTTTACCATTCAGAAATTTGTAAACTCGTAAATTCGTAAATTCTAAAATTCATAAATTTGTAAATTCGAAAATTCGAAAACCTGAAAATAAGAAAGAAAATTCAAAGATTTGAAAGAATAATGAACTAACTAACTAATAATAAATTCGCAAATTCGAAAATCCGAAAATTCGAAAATCTGAAATAATAACTAATAATAACTTAATTATCACTAACTATTAAATATTATTTCCTTTCAAATTTGGCTGTTAGTGAACGTAACGAATATCCAAAGTTACGAATTATCTGAAATAATGAATGCCGCACCTAAACAAATGGAATGGAACAAATTAATGATAAATAATACTAAAAATAATAATAATAATAAAAGGTTTTTAGTATTATTATTGTTATTTATTATTATGAATTTGTTACGTTGCATTCGTTTAGATACGGCATACGTTATTTCTGATAATTCGTAACTTCGGATAAATTCGTATTCATTACATTCACTAACAGCCAAATTTGAATAGAAATTCCAATACCTATAATTTATTAGTTAATAATAGTTGAGTTATTATTAGTTAGTTATTATTTTGGATTTTCGAATTTTCAGGTTTTTGGATTTTCGAATTTCAAATTCCGAATTTCCGAATATACGTATTTTTGAATATTTTAATTTACGAATATTTGGCCGATCGTGGTAAGTGCCGGTGGACCGGCAGACAGCGGGGAGTGGGGTTTGAGGTGCCACGGGGGGGGGTGTGGTTGTTTGCCACGCCCCCCCAAACAAAAAAACCATCAGCCGCCACTGCATGCTAATATTTCAAAAAACATTTTTTTTTTTTAATCCAAAACCTAGTACAAAAACCTAAAATGGAAAAACCATCAAGTGAACAAGAAACATGCATGTGAAACACACACTAGAAAGTGCCCTTAAGGGTGTGCTTTCGTCCCGCTTCCCGAAGGGGTAGGACCCAGTGGCGGCTGGTGGCTTTTTTTTTTCTGGGTGAGTGGCAAACAACTACACCCTCCCCCCGCCAGAGTGGCGGGCGGCGGGTTCCATAGAGCCTCTGGCTCTAATCATGTGCTTAAAAAATAGCCCCATCCCAGGGACAAAGGGTATGACATGGTCTGCCTAGCCAGAAGGCCTGGTGGACCCCTTTCCTTGTGGTCAGCCGAAGCCAACCGCCAAGTACTAGGCCGAGATAGGACTCTCAGTAGGACTAATTGAGCTGTTACAGATGGGCCACCAACAGAATCATTACCACATCTACATGTGTACATTATCTGAAAGTCACTGTAAATGTAAATGTCATGTAAAATAATTCTTGTCTTGACATTTACATTTAGTTGATGGCCACCAAATGCAACATTTACATTTCTGCCTATACAAAAATCTAAGGGGTTGATTTACTAAAGGCAAATAAACTGTGCACTCTGCAAATGCAGTTGCTCCAGAGCTTAGTAAATGAGGTGAAGCTCTGCTGACTTCCATCATCCAATCACGAGCAAGCAAAAATGCTGTTTTTTTAATTTTCCCTGCATGTGATTGGGTATTCTTTGTAAAGTGAAGCTTCACCTCATTTCCTAAGCTCTGGAGCAACTGCACTTGCAGAGTGCAGTCTATTTGCCTTTAGTAAATCAACCCCAAAATGCATACCTCCCAACTTTTTGAGATGGGAATGAGGGACACCTATCAGCAAAGGTATGCAGGCATAGGACACACCCTTTGCCACGCCCTCTTAAAGGAGAATTGTATAAAAAAACAAGATTGGTTAAACACACGAGTTGGTTGAACACACAAGTGCTTTTTTTACCACTATTATTCCTTTATATTGGCTTTTGGAATTTACAAATGCAGCAATTTAGAAATCAGATGAAAGGTTTAGCGCTGGGAAACACTTTTTTATAGATAAAAAGTGCATTTTATATACAACTATATAGATCAGACCAAAATGAGGGACAAATGAGGAGGAAAGAGGGACAGAGGGACATTGCTCCAAATCAGGGACAGTCCCTCAAAATCAGGGACAGTTGGGAGCTATGCAAAATGTCATGTCACATGCTCCTTTCAGCTGTGTGAAGTTGGCACCCCATGTTTGTAAAACGTGAATAAAAATATACCATTCGTTTGTGCCGCGTTTGTGCTGATTTGTGCCGCAAAAATGAGCGTTTGTGCCGGTTCGGTTTCTGAGATATTAAACATTCAATTTAATGCAAGCCCCGCCCACTTTGCACCCCATGTCCCTGAATTTTAAAAACAAACGCGCCATTCGTTTGTGCCACGTTTGTGCTGGTTTGTGCCGCAAAAATAAACGTTTGTGCCGCTTTGGTTGCGGAGATATTGTGCGTTATAGTTGCTGTAACCCCGCCCATTTTGCACCCCATGTTCCTGAATTTTAAAAACAAACGCGCCATTCGTTTGTGCCGCGTTTGTGCTGGTTTGTGCCGCAAAAATAAATGTTTGTGCCGCTTTGGTTGCGGAGATATTGTGCGTTATAGTTGCTGTAACCCCGCCCATTTTGCACCCCATGTTCCTGAATTTTAAAAACAAACGTGCCATTTGTTTGTGCCGCGTTTGTGCTGGTTTGTGCCGCAAAAATAAACGTTTGTGCCGCTTTGGTTGCGGAGATATTGTGCGTTATAGTTGCTGTAACCCCGCCCATTTTGCACCCCATGTTTCTGAATTTTAAAAACAAACGTGCCATTCATTTGTGCCGCGTTTGTGCTGGTTTGTGCCGCAAAAATAAACGTTTGTGCCGCTTTGGTTGCGGAGATATTGTGCGTTATAGTTGCTGTAACCCCGCCCATTTTGCACCCCATGTTCCTGAATTTTAAAAACAAACGCGCCATTTGTTTGTGCTGTGTTTGTGCTGGTTTGTGCCGCAAAAATAAATGTTTGTTCCGCTTTGGTTGCGGAGATATTGTGCGTTATAGTTGCTGTAACCCCGCCCATTTTGCACCCCATGTTCTTGAATTTTAAAAACAAACGTGCCATTCGTTTGTGCCGCGTTTGTGCTGGTTTGTGCCGCAAAAATAAACGTTTGTGCCGCTTTGGTTGCGGAGATATTGTGCGTTATAGTTGCTGTAACCCCGCCCATTTTGCACCCCATGTTTCTGAATTTTAAAAACAAACATGCCATTCATTTGTGCCGCGTTTGTGCTGGTTTGTGCCGCAAAAATAAACGTTTGTGCCGCTTTGGTTGCGGAGATATTGTGCGTTATAGTTGCTGTAACCCCGCCCATTTTGCACCCCATGTTCCTGAATTTTAAAAACAAACGCGCCATTCGTTTGTGCCGCGTTTGTGCTGGTTTGTGCCGCAAAAATAAACGTTTGTGCCACTTTGGTTGCGGAGATATTGTGCGTTATAGTTGCTTTAACTCTGCCCATTTTGCACCCCATGTTCCTGAATTTTAAAAACAAATGCACCATTCGTTTGTGCCGCGTTTGTGCTGGTTTGTGCCGCAAAAATAAACGTTTGTGCCGCTTTGGTTGCGGAGATATTGTGCGTTATAGTTGCTGTAACCCCGCCCATTTTGCACCCCATGTTTCTGAATTTTAAAAACAAACGTGCCATTCATTTGTGCCGCGTTTGTGCTGGTTTGTGCCGCAAAAATAAACGTTTGTGCCGCTTTGGTTGCGGAGATATTGTGCGTTATAGTTGCTGTAACCCCGCCCATTTTGCACCCCATGTTCCTGAATTTTAAAAACAAACGCGCCATTTGTTTGTGCTGTGTTTGTGCTGGTTTGTGCCGCAAAAATAAATGTTTGTTCCGCTTTGGTTGCGGAGATATTGTGCGTTATAGTTGCTGTAACCCCGCCCATTTTGCACCCCATGTTCTTGAATTTTAAAAACAAACGTGCCATTCGTTTGTGCCGCGTTTGTGCTGGTTTGTGCCGCAAAAATAAACGTTTGTGCCGCTTTGGTTGCGGAGATATTGTGCGTTATAGTTGCTGTAACCCCGCCCATTTTGCACCCCATGTTTCTGAATTTTAAAAACAAACATGCCATTCATTTGTGCCGCGTTTGTGCTGGTTTGTGCCGCAAAAATAAACGTTTGTGCCGCTTTGGTTGCGGAGATATTGTGCGTTATAGTTGCTGTAACCCCGCCCATTTTGCACCCCATGTTCCTGAATTTTAAAAACAAACGCGCCATTCATTTGTGCCGCGTTTGTGCTGGTTTGTGCCGCAAAAATAAACGTTTGTGCCACTTTGGTTGCGGAGATATTGTGCGTTATAGTTGCTTTAACTCCGCCCATTTTGCACCCCATGTTCCTGAATTTTAAAAACAAATGCACCATTCGTTTGTGCCGCGTTTGTGCTGGTTTGTGCCGCAAAAATAAACGTTTGTGCCGCTTTGGTTGCGGAGATATTGTGCGTTATAGTTGCTGTAACCCCGCCCATTTTGCACCCCATGTTTCTGAATTTTAAAAACAAACGTGCCATTCATTTGTGCCGCGTTTGTGCTGGTTTGTGCCGCAAAAATAAACGTTTGTGCCGCTTTGGTTGCGGAGATATTGTGCGTTATAGTTGCTGTAACCCCGCCCATTTTGCACCCCATGTTCCTGAATTTTAAAAACAAACGCGCCATTTGTTTGTGCTGTGTTTGTGCTGGTTTGTGCCGCAAAAATAAATGTTTGTTCCGCTTTGGTTGCGGAGATATTGTGCGTTATAGTTGCTGTAACCCCGCCCATTTTGCACCCCATGTTCTTGAATTTTAAAAACAAACGTGCCATTCGTTTGTGCCGCGTTTGTGCTGGTTTGTGCCGCAAAAATAAACGTTTGTGCCGCTTTGGTTGCGGAGATATTGTGCGTTATAGTTGCTGTAACCCCGCCCATTTTGCACCCCATGTTCCTGAATTTTAAAAACAAACGCGCCATTCGTTTGTGCCGCGTTTGTGCTGGTTTGTGCCGCAAAAATAAACGTTTGTGCCGCTTTGGTTGCAGAGATATTGTGCGTTATAGTTGCTTTAACTCCGCCCATTTTGCACCCCATGTTCCTGAATTTTAAAAACAAACGCGCCATTCGTTTGTGCCACGTTTGTGCTGGTTTGTGCCGCAAAAATAAACGTTTGTGCCGCTTTGGTTGCTGAGATATTGTGCGTTATAGTTGCAGCAACCCCGCCCACATTGCACCCCATGTTCCTGAATTTTAAAAACAAACGCGCCATTTGTTTGTGCCGGGTTTGTGCTGGTTTGTGCCGCAAAAATAAACATTTGTGCAGCTTTGGTTGCGGAGATATTGTGCGTTATATGTTGTCAAACCACATTGACTTTACACCTTGTTATTAAAGCTTACATACAGAACCTAAACTCAGATTGGGTTTCCTTAATGTAAAGCTCCTCCCACTGTACTGGCACTGCACTTCATATTGTACCCTGAAAAAGGCACCTCTGCCGGGTTAGCCCCTCATATCAAAATTTTTGAAAAAATCTTATGCAGTTTGTTAGATCTTTGTTAGATCAGGTTAGATCAACCGTTGTCTGCGTTAGATCTCACACAGAAGAAGCGATATTAACAGTTATTTGCTGGGGGGGCTAACCCGTCATCAGCCCCCCCTTATCAAAAAATTGACCAAACGGTTAGCTATTTTGGAAGCAATTTGTTAGATCCGGTATGATCAAGTGTTTTTAACGTTAGATCTCACATTATTAGAGACTTATTAAGTGATTAATGAGGGGGGCTGGCCCCCCCTTATCAAATTTTCGGGCCAAAAATCATTCGGGCTAATAGATATTCGTTAGATCCGGTAAGATCAAGAGGTTTTAACGTAAGATCTCACATCATTTCAGAGATTTCATATTCTTTGCCAATAACAACATCCAAGTTAGTAGTTAATTGTTAGATGAAGTTATTATTGCATTAAACCTAGCATGCACATGGCAGAAATCAGTAATAATCGCAATGTAAGTAGGGATAAAAGCTTGTTGCAGTTTGATCAGTGAGATGTTTTATTTAATCTATGATAAATACATAACAGTTCGTTATTTTATATGAGAAGTTAGGCCCCCGTGGCAGTAGCTTAAAATTAATAAATTTTGGCATCGCTGCTCTAAATTGTGGGCACAACTGGAACAGGCCCAGACTGACATTCTGCTGCCAGGGGCTCTGTGGTGCTATGACCAACTACCACCTGTGCTGAAGTTACACCCCATATTGGGTACGACACTCCGCATATGCTCCCAGGTCAGCACACAGAACCGGCTTTCTTCCCTGATTCCCCATTGCTCCCTATCATAGAAAAACCGTGGTTCCTCCCTGGTCTGGAACCGCAAATGTTTCGGACCCTAAGCCAAACAGGTAGGGTCCAGGCATCCTACTTCCTAACGGGAGGCCAATGGCCTTCCACAGTAGTGCTAATGAGCCCTTCAAACTTTCCTTGTGGACAGCGCTACAATTACAACACTTTCTCAATACTTTGCCTAATTCACAGGGATTTAATCGTCCCCTGACGTCCTTTGAAGCATACTGTTCCAAAGAGGGTTCCCTTCCACAGGCTCTATCCAAAACATACGCCCTCTTGAACTGTCCGGCTGAACAACCACACTTACCGTTCTTGAACAAATGGGAAAGTAAGCTGGGGCGTACATTAACATCTGCTCAGATACAACATGTCCTCAGATTTTCGTTGAAATCATCGGTTTGTACAAAAATTAAAGAGACCAACTATAAACTGTTAACAAGGTGGTACCTCACCCTGCAACTACTGACCAATGTTGGAGATGCCAGGGGGATGGAGGAACATGACTTCACATATTTTGGTCGTGCCCTAAATTGATCCACTTCTGGGAGACAGATAAACCACGCAAAAATTTACGGAATACAAGGTTCCTGGTGATCCAGCTTTTTCCTGCTACATGTCTCCTCCATCTGAGCCAAACTCTATAAAAACTCCATTCCAAATGAGATGGAAGATCGAGTACTCACTGCACAACACCAACAGGAAAAATACTCTAACACTTGGGGACTATGGAACCAGATTGTCGTCTCCGCAGAGGGTACTGCCCTTCTTGGGACTTAATGTCACAGAAAAGTTCCGGAGCCCATTCATCATAGTTATCCTGAACCAACGCCATTTCACCCCCCCCCCCAGCCTTACCTCCCCCCCCCTTCTATCCTTTTACCTTTTCCATCCTTTTTTCCTTACCTTCTTTGATTATTGAAAATGAGAAAATAGTTTTGGGCGACAGCGGGTCTTGCTCCACAGCCCATTTTCCATCTTTAATAAAAACTGATAGGCCAGGAGGTAAGCAGCCTTTTGAGCAGTGTGCCGAAAAATGTTTTCAAAGAAATTGAGCGTACCGATTTTATAACAAAAAAAGTCAACTTCACAATCTCAATCACGAAAAGGATTTTTTATAAAGTAAATGCTGTAAACTACTTTAGCAGTGAGAAATTAACATCCTGCACTCTCACGCCTCAGATCAACCCCAATTCATACACCTTCACACCTCAGATCACTGTATCACCTGAAAATCTGCCCCACCACTGTACCCCCCTGCACATCTGCCCCACCACTGTAACCCCCTGCACATCTGCCCCACCACCGTACCCCCATGCTCTTCTGTCTCACTGCTGAACCATCTTCTCATCTGTCCTAACACTGAACTTATCTGCTCATCTGCCCCACCACTGTAACCCCCTTTCTCATCTGTCCCACCTCTCTAACCCCCTTTCTCATCTGCTCCACCACTGTAAACCCCTTTCTCATCTGCCCCACCACTGTACCTCCCGCACATCTGTCCCACCTCTGTTCCCCCTGCTCATCTTCCCCACCTCTGTAACCCCCTTTCTCATCTGCCCCACCACTGTAACCCCCTTTCTCATCTGCCCCACCTCTGTAACCCTCTTTCTCATCTGCCCCACCACTGTAACCCCCTTTCTCATCTGCCTCACCTCTGTAACCCCCTTTCTCATCTGCCCCACCTCTGTAACCCCCTTTCTCTTCTGCCCCATCACTGTACCTCCTGCACATCTGTCTCACCTCTGTTCCCCCTGCTCTTCTGCCCCACCGCTGTAACCCCCTGCTCATCTGTACCACTAATGTACCCCCTTTCTCATCTGCCCCACCTCTGTAACCCCCTTTCTCATCTGCCCCACCACTGTAACCCCCTTTCTCATCTGCCCCACCTCTGTAACCCCCTTTCTCATCTGCCCCACCTCTGTAACCCCCTTTCTCATCTGCCCCACCTCTGTAACCCCCTTTCTCATCTGCCCCACCACTGTAACCCCCTTTCTCTTCTGCCCCATCACTGTACCTCCTGCACATCTGTCTCACCTCTGTTCTCCCTGCTCTTCTGCCCAACCACTGTAACCCCCTGCTCATCTGTCCACCAATGCACCTCCTTTCACATCTGCCCCACCGCTGTACCCCCCTGCTCTTCTGTCCCACCGCTAAACCCCCTTCTCATCTGCCCCAACACTGAACCCCTCCTGCTCATTTTCCCACCACTGTAACCCCCTTGTCATCTGGCCCAACACTAAACCCCTCCCCCGCTCATCTGCCTCATCACTGTACCCCCCTGCTTTTCTGTCCCACTGCTGAACCCCCTTCGCATCCCTCCCACCACTGCACCTTCTGCACATCTGCACCACCACTGTACCCCCTTGCTCTTCTGCCCCACCACTGTAACCCCTCTGCTCATCTACCCCATCAATGTACCATTTTTCTCATCTGCCCCACCACTGTACCTCTCTGCACATTTGCTCCACCGCCATATTCCCATGTTCTTCTGTCTACTACTGAATCACCTTCTCATCTGCCCTACCACTGTAACCCGCTTTTTCATCTGCCTTACTAATGTACCTCCTGCACATCTGTTTCACCTCTGTACCCCCTGCTCTTCTGCCCCACCTATGTTCCCCCTGTTCTCCTGCCCCACCACTGTAACCTCCTGCTCATCTGTCCCACCAATACACCTCCTTTCACATTTGCCCCACTGTTCTACCCAACCTGCTTTTCTGTCCCACCACTGAACCTCCTTCTCATCTGCACCAAAACTGAACCCCCCTGCACATTTGCCCCACGGCTGTACCCTCCTGTTCTTCTGTCCCACATCTAAACCCCTCCTGCTCATTTTTCCCACCACTGTACCCTCTTCTCATCTATGATATGTGTGATATGCAGAGTGGTAAAAGGAAGCAGAGATGAGACACATCTACTTGTCCTGGCACACTCATCCAGCTGATCCACCGCTCACATCCAGACCACGTGCTTGTATGTGATGTATGGGATGTGTGGGATGTATGTGATGTATGGGATGTATGTGATGTCACATACGAGCATCTGGAATGGATGTGCAATGATGAGCTCAGGTCAGGGGCATTTTCTGAAAGCAGAGGGCTTGTGTGCAGGATCATAAGTTGGGCCCCTGCAGCTGAGGAAAAGTTTTTGTGCCGCAGCAAAAGTTGGGTGTGATTTTCATTGCGCTGAATATAAGGGGGGGCCAGCCCGTCCATATGTACCACCTAATATCTCTATTTTGATGTGGAATATCTCTGAAATGATGTGAGATCTAACGTTAAAACCACTTGATCTTACCGGATCTAACCAATATCTATTAGCTTGAATGATTTTTGGGGCGAAAATTTGATAAGGGAGGGCCAGCCCCCCCACATTAATCACTTAATAAGTCTCTAATTATGTGAGATCTAACGTTAAAAACACTTGATCATACCGGATCTAACAAATTGCTTCCAAAATAGCTAACTGTTTGGTCAATTTTTTGATAAGGGGGGCTGATGACGGGTTAGCCCCCCCAGCAAATAACTGTTAATATCGCTTCTTCTGTGTGAGATCTAATGCAAACAACGGTTGATCTAACCTGATCTAACAAAGATCTAACAAACTGCATAAGATTTTTTCAAAAATTTTGATATGAGGGGCTAACCCGGCAGAGGTGCCTTTTTCAGGGTACAATATGAAGTGCAGTGCCAGTACAGTGGGAGGAGCTTTACATTAAGGAAACCCAATCTGAGTTTAGGTTCTGTATGTAAGCTTTAATAACAAGGTGTAAAGTCAATGTGGTTTGACAACATATAACGCACAATATCTCCGCAACCAAAGCGGCACAAACGTTTATTTTTGCGGCACAAACCAGCACAAACGCGGCACAAACAAATGGCGCGTTTGTTTTTAAAATTCAGGAAGATAGGGTGCAATGTGGGCGGGGTTGCAGCAACTATAACGCACTATATCTTCGCAACCAAAGCGGCACAAACGTTTATTTTTGCGGCACAAACCAGCACAAACGCGGCACAAACGAATGGCACGTTTGTTTTTAAAATTCAGGGACATGGGGTGCAAAGTGGGTGGGGTTGCAGCAACTATAACGCACAATATCTCCGCAACCAAAGCGGCACAAACGTTTATTTTTGCGGCACAAACCAGCACAAACCCGGCACAAACAAATGGTGCGTTTGTTTTTAAAATTCAGGAACATAGGGTGCAATGTGGGCGGGGTTGTAGCAACTATAACGCACTATATCTCCGCAACCAAAGCGGCACAAACATTTATTTTTGCGGCACAAACCAGCACAAACGCGGCACAAACGAATGGCGCATTTGTTTTTAAAATTCAGGAACATGGGGTGCAAAATGGGCGGGGTTACAGCAACTATAACGCACAATATCTCCGCAATCAAAGCGGCACAAACGTTTATTTTTGCGGCACAAACCAGCACAAACGCGGCACAAACGAATGGCGCGTTTGTTTTTAAAATTCAGGAACATGGGGTGCAAAATGGGCGGGGTTACAGCAACTATAACGCACAATATCTCCGCAACCAAAGCGGCACAAACGTTTATTTTTGCGGCACAAACCAGCACAAACGCGGCACAAACGAATGGCGCGTTTGTTTTTAAAATTCAGGAACATGGGGTGCAATGTGGGCGGGATTACAGCAACTATAACGCACAATATCTCCGCAACCAAAGAGGCACAAACATTTATTTTTGCGGCACAAACCAGCACAAACGCGGCACAAACGAATGGCGCATTTGTTTTTAAAATTCAGGAACATGGGGTGCAAAATGGGCGGGGTTACAGCAACTATAACGCACAATATCTCCGCAATCAAAGCGGCACAAACGTTTATTTTTGCGGCACAAACCAGCACAAACGCGGCACAAACGAATGGCGCGTTTGTTTTTAAAATTCAGGAACATGGGGTGCAATGTGGGCGGGATTACAGCAACTATAACGCACAATATCTCCGCAACCAAAGAGGCACAAACATTTATTTTTGCGGCACAAACCAGCACAAACGCAGCACAAACGAATGGCGTGTTTGTTTTTAAAATTCAGGAACATGGGGTGCAAAATGGGCGGGGTTACAGCAACTATAACGCACAATATCTCCGCAACCAAAGCGGCACAAATGTTTATTTTTGCGGCACAAACCAGCACAAACGCGGCACAAACGAATGGCGCGTTTGTTTTTAAAATTCAGGAACATGGGGTGCAATGTGGGCGGGATTACAGCAACTATAACGCACAATATCTCCGCAACCAAAGAGGCACAAACATTTATTTTTGCGGCACAAACCAGCACAAACGCAGCACAAACGAATGGCGTGTTTGTTTTTAAAATTCAGGAACATGGGGTGCAAAATGGGCGGGGTTACAGCAACTATAACGCACAATATCTCCGCAACCAAAGCGGCACAAACGTTTATTTTTGCGGCACAAACCAGCACAAAAGCGGCACAAACGAATGGCGCGTTTGTTTTTAAAATTCAGGAACATGGGGTGCAAAATGGGCGGGGTTACAGCAACTATAACGCACAATATCTCCACAACCAAAGCGGCACAAACGTTTATTTTTGTGGCACAAACCAGCACAAACGCGGCACAAACGAATGGCGCGTTTTTTTTTTAAATTCAGGAACATGGGGTGCAAAATGGGCGGGGTTACAGCAACTATAACGCACAATATCTCCGTAACCAAAGCGGCACAAACGTTTATTTTTGCGGCACAAACCAGCACAAACGCGGCACAAATGAATGGCACGTTTGTTTTTAAAATTCAGGAACATGGGGTGCAAAATGGGCGGGGTTACAGCAACTATAACGCACAATATCTCCGCAATCAAAGCGGCACAAACGTTTATTTTTGCGGCACAAACCAGCACAAACGCGGCACAAACGAATGGCACGTTTGTTTTTAAAATTCAGGAACATGGGGTGCAAAATGGGCGGGGTTACAGCAACTATAACGCACAATATCTCTGCAACCAAAGCGGCACAAACGTTTATTTTTGCGGCACAAACCAGCACAAACGTGGCACAAACGAATGGCGCGTTTGTTTTTAAAATTCAAAGACATGGGGTGCAAAGTGGGCGGGGCTTGCATTAAATTGAATGTTTAATATCTCAGAAACCGAACCGGCACAAACGCTCATTTTTGCGGCACAAATCAGCACAAACGCGGCACAAACGAATGGTATATTTTTATTCAGGTTTTACAAACATGGGGTGCCAACTTCACACAGCTGCTCCTTTCAAGTAAACGTTACAGTAATAACTGCTAATCATTCCACCAACATATCAACAAAATGCTATGGAACCACCATACCCATCTATCAGTCACCTCCATTGAGATAACACAGGCCATCAGGACCACACGTGTGTAACTGCTATCAGGATATTGTACATTTACTGTTTCTGTGTACTTGATAGAATAAAACTCTGCAGGTCAGCCTCTGGGATCACTCCGCTCTCTGGTAACAAAATCCTTCAAAGACGGAAAGAGGGACGCAGATCAGCAATGCTATCAGCACAGCTCACTTTTCAGTCCCTGAAGTTCTCACCTTTCACCCCTAGACCAGAAAGTTATGTTTTACTGTAACTTTGAAAGAATACCTCAACTAATGGGAAAATGCAGCATCTCAGGGGGGTAAGATATGGAGTCATAGTCATTTGCAATTTGAAGTGACACTGTGCTTTGTCCATGTAGGGTAAAAGCACAGGTTCACTTTATTAGAGCCCTCCCCAGCTTTACTTACTCACCATCACTTACCCCTGGAGAAATGAAGAGATGAAACTTTAAGCTCCATGTGATGAGGTGTGCCCCAGTTGTGACGTAGAAGGAAGGAGAGTGAGCCACATGTTTACTATACCCGGATGTACTATTTTTTTTTAACAAGTTTACTTAACTGCCCCCCTCCCAGCAGCCAGTGTTAACCACTTCCGGACCGCCGCACGCCGATATACGCCGTAACTTTGAAGAGATATAACGTTGACGTTGTTATGACAGCAGCTAGCTACCATAACCCCGGTATCCTCTTCTTCGGCCCATGGTCCGCTTTCAGATAAAAGTGGGCTCTGCGGCGGATTCACCGTAAGATCACTTTTATCCCCCCCCCGCTGTGCTCTGGTGCCCTCTGCCGCTTACCGGAGCCATCGACAGCGGCGGAGGCGATCGGATGTTGCTCCTTCCTTGGCATGGAGATGAGTGAGGGGAAGATGGCCCCCACCTGCCTCCATACCATTGCAGGGCGGAAGCAACGTCAAAACTTCACTTCCGCCCACAGCTCTTAAAGTGCTATTTTTTTATTATTTGTTTTTTAAATTACAATTTTTTTTTTTTATTGCATTTAGTGTAAATTTGAGATCTGAGGTCTTTTTGACCCCAGATCTCATATTTTAGAGATCCTGTTGTGCTTTTTTTTCTATTACCAGGGATGTTTACATTCCTTGTAATAGGAATAAATGTGACAGAATTTTTTTTTAAAAGAACAGCGTAAAAATAAAAAATAAAAGGTAAAATAAATAATTAGAAAAAAAAATTTAAACGCGCGCTCCGAGCTCCCTCCGAGCTTGCGTGCAGAAGCAAAAGCATACTTGAGTAGCGCCCACATATGAAAACGGTGTTCAAACCACACATGGGAGGTATCGCTGCGATCGGTAGAGCAAGAGCAATAATTCTAGCCCTAGACCTCCTCTGTAACTCAAAACATGCAACCTGTAGAATTTTTCAATTGTCGCCCATGGAGATTTTTAAGGGTAAAAGTTTGTCGCCATTCCACGAGCGGGCGCAATTTTGAAGCGTGACATGTTGGGTACCAATTTACTCGGTGTAACATAAAAAAAATTGGGCTAACTTTACTGTTGTCTTATTTTTTAATTTAAAAAAAAAGTGTATTTTTTCCAAAAAAGTGCGCTTGTAAGACCGCTGCGCAAATACGGTGTGACAGAAAGTATTGCAATGACCGCCATTTTATTCTCTAGGGTGTTAGAAAAAAATGTGTAATGTTTGGGGGTTCTAAGTAATTTTCTGGCAAAAAAAACTGTTTTTAACTTTTAAACAACAAATCTCAAAAAGAGGCTTGGTCCTTAAGTGGTTAATTTCATCGAAGGAAATATTTAAGATAGGACTAAAACTAAAATAATTCAGATGACTAAAATACGACTAAAATAAAAATAGCATTTTAGTCAAAAGCCCATGACTATGACCTTCCCTTCACACCCCACCACTCCATTCGGTTTCCAGGAGAGAAAGTCGTATCTGCTGTTGGAAAGGGGAGAAGTTAGGTGAGGTTTGTTTACCTTGCCTGGGCAAAGCCAGGTAAGGCTTGAAGTTCTCCTTCCCTGAAAGATGAACGTTCAGAATGTAATTGTATTTTTTTTTTTTTTTTATTGATTTGATTTATTTGATCACAGTTTCCATGTTGGATCTTCCTGCCCTAATTGCATTCCTATTGGCCACCACATGTGATGGAGCTCATTATCAGAAGGGTAGGTACATGGGGTAGGAGCAGGTGGATCTCAGCTGAATTGTGGAATTCAATATTTTCATCAGACATCCAATATTTTAACCTTTCTGCGGCTCTCTATACAGGTGTTTCTCTTTCTTTTTTTTTTGGACAAGGCACCAGCACAATCTTGAGGCACCCCCTTCTAAAATGTTAAAAAGTAAACTAATAGCTTTACATCCACATACGTAGGACACCCAATATTGGAGAGGATTTATTCTTACAAAGCAAATACACCTTTACACACTGAACCTTCAGTATTTCTCCCTCATTCCGCTAATGTGACCCCGGTGCTGATGGAGAGGGTAAAGGAAAGAGCAAACAAGGAGGCTGTGCAGGTGCCTGATGTCCTCCTTATCAATCAATCACGCTGTGCCCAAGGTTGTAATGATGCACAAAAGTGCACAAAAAAAACCTGTGGTTTGTTGACAATTCTTGGGCTATTTGGGGCAATTTTTTGGCATTTTACCAAGGCACCCCTGAAGAACCCAGAAGGCATCCTAAGGTGCCATGGGACCCTGGTTGAAAAAACTGTTCTATACAAAACAAGGGGAGCCCTCAGATTCCTATTAGGGAAAGTATAGTATATTGTCAGTAAGCAGATTTTTGGAGTTATCATTGCACTGTTTACTAGGGGTGAGCTGGGTTCAGGTCCATAAAGCTTTCACATGATCGAATCTCCACTGGCCCAACGAGCTGCTGAGGGGATATTCCCAGCCACGCAGCTGCACTAAGAAAGGTGCAGGCATGCTTTGACTTCATTGACCTACACATGGCCATATCAGGGCACTGTTATTGTATACCTAAAGCTGCAGGGCAGGGAATCACCCACCCAAAGCTCCTTGGCCAGCAACCCAGCTAACTTTTGGGTTTGGACCAAACTCAAGCTCATCCTTTGGTTTTTACCGTAAAGTAACTGACTTTCACACTTTAACATATTTGCTCATCCACATTATCAGGGCTTTTTTTTCTAAGAGAATAGGTGCAGGAACTCCCCCCTTCTGAGTCAACCCATGTTTCTGCTCCCTACCCAACTCTAAGCACAGAGAATACCGAACTAAGTATCGTTTTGCGGCACTAAGTAATGTGTATGTCATTTGTTTGTCATAACAAGAAATGCAGTAAAATAGATCCAATGTAGCTAGGGACAATAGATACCCCCCCCCCCAGCAACAATAGATCCACTCCAGCAACAATAGACTCCCAACAGCCAGCATCAATATATTCCTCCAGCACCAGGAACAATAGAACCCACCCTCAACAATAGATCTCTTCCCAAATAGCAAGCAATTGTGCTGCAAGTTTGAAAATGACTTGCTAAGCTATTGCTACACTTGCCAGGCTTCACAAGTTTGTTGCACATTTGCAGCAAGTCTGCATTGCATGAGATCAACTTTCTTTGCAAACATTCTGCAAGTCTGCTGCAAGTTCTGGTTCCATTATGTTGTGAAACAATCATCCCACCACAGGGGGCACTGTGGCTAAATTTTGCTCTTGCTAGAGACTTGCCGCGCAAATTTGCTACAGATTGGAAAAGTGTCAACTAGAACTTGTGGTTCAAGTGCTCTGCAAGTGTACAACTTGCCAGTGAAAATGTGCAGCAAGTTAACAGACTTACAATTCAACACTGCCACTATTTTGTAGCAAGTTATTATTGCTATCTGGGTTCCCGCCAACAACAGACCCCCAAGCAACTTAAGACCCACCCCCAGCAACACTAGACCTCCCCAGCAACAATAGATCCCCCAGCAGCCAGCATCAATAGATCCTTCAGCACCCCTTGCCATTACATACATTCAGTACTGGAGGTGCTGGAACTGTGTCCCCCCATGTTCCCGCTGAAAAAAAGCCCTGCACATTAGCATACCTCCCAACCATCTAAGATTTGCTGGGACCGCCCCGGGATTCCAAGTAAATCCTGGTGTCCCGCAAATCTGGGCTGAATCCCGCAGCGGTGCCCAGTGCCAGAACATGTTCCGGCACTTGACTCCACTAATCCGCCTGTCAGGTGCACGCCAAGCTGCAGCTGGCAAGGCTGAGACTGACATGCTCAGTGTCCAGTCAGCACATCTCCCCCTCCCCCGCATGCCACCCGCTCTACATAACATATGAATGATAGAGGAGGGAAGCTAGGTCTGCTCCACCTCTTCCCCATATGTCCGCCCACAACCCCTGGCGTGCAGCCAATGCTGTGCCTGTAAAGGGCTTATGTGGGCAGGAATTTTAAAGCAGTGCACATGATCACTGCCTTAGCCTCTGGAGACCAGCCAGCCTCAGGTGAGTGAATTCTCCCCCTTCTCTCTTTCTTCTATTTAGTCCTTCCTTCCATGTGTCATGGTGATCCTTCCTTTCTGCCTTCCATGTGCCATACTGTAGTGATCCTTTCTGCCTTCCATGTGCCATAGTGTTCCTTCCTGCCTTCCATTTACCACAGTGATTCTTCCTTCCTGCCTCCCATGTGTCATAGTGATCTTTTCTGCCTTCCATGTGTCATAGTGATCCTTCCTGCCTTCCATGTACCACAGTGATTCTTCCTTCCTGCCTCCCATGTGTCATAGTGATCCTTCCTGCCTTCCATGTGCCATAGTGATCCTTCCTGCCTTCCATGTGTCATAGTGATCCTTCCTGCCTTCTATGTGCCATAGTGATCCTCCCTGTCTTCTATGTACCATAGTGATCTTTCCTGCCTTCCATGTGTCATAGTTATCCTTCCTGCTTTCCATGTGCCATAGTGATCCTTCCTGCTTTCCATGTGCCATAGTGATCCTTCCTGCCTTCGATGTGCCATAGTATCCCTTCCTGCCAACCATGTACCACAGTGATTCTTCCTTCCTGCCTCCTATGTGTCTTAGTGATCCTTCCTGCCTTCCATGTGCCATAGTGATCCTTCCTGCCTTCTATAAGCCATAGTGATCCTCCCTGCCTTCTATGCACCATAGTGATCTTTCCTGCCTTCCATGTGTCATAATGGTCCTTCCTGCCTTCCATGTGCCATAGTGTTCCTCCCTGCCTTCCATTTACCACAGTGATTCTTCCTTCCTGCCTTCCATGTGTCATAGTGATCCTTCCTGCCTTCCATGTGCCATAGTGATCCTTCCTGCCTTTTATGTGCCATAGTGATCTTTCCTGCCTTCCATGTGTCATAGTGATCCTTCCTGCCTTCCATGTGCCATAGTGATCCTTCCTGCCTTCCATTTGTCATAGTGATCCTTCCTGCTTTCCATGTGCCATAGTGATCCATCCTGCCTTCCATGTGCCATAGTGTTCCTTCCTGCCTACCATGTACCACAGTGATTCTTCCTTCCTGCCTCCCATGTGTCATAGTGATCCTTCCTGCCTTTCATGTGCCATAGTGATCCTTCCTGCCTTCTATGTAACATAGTGATCTTTCCTGCCTTCCATGTGTCATAGTGATCCTTCCTGCCTTCTATGTGCCATAGTGATCCTTCCTGCCTTCCATGTGCCATAGTGATCCTTCCTGCCTTCCATGTGCCATAGTGATCCTTCCTGCCTTCTATGTGCCATAGTGATCTTTCCTGCCTCCCATGTGCCATAGTGATCCTTCCTGCCTTCCATGTGCCATAGTGTTCCTTCCTGCCTACCATGTACCACAGTGATTCTTCCTTCCTGCCTCCCATGTGTCATAGTGATCCTTCCTGCCTTCCATGTGCCATAGTGATACTTCCTGCCTTCTATGTACCATAGTGATCTTTCCTGCCTTCCATGTGTCATAGTAATCCTTCCTGCTTTCCATGTGCCATATTGATCCTTTCTTCATGCCTTCCATGTGCCATAATGGTCCTTCCTGAAAAGAGGGAGAGATGAGGGCGCTCTGGTGAGGCTGGGTATCCAGTTCTTTGTAGCAGTGGAGAGATGGCACTGAAGGCAGCACTTTGTAGAGAAGAAGCAGCTCTGGAGGGTCATAAAAGAAAGAGAAAGGCGCCTCCAAGTGCAGTAGTTAAAAGATTTATTACAGGCACAATGGGATTAAAAACACTTACAAGAGAGTAAGAGGTCATAGGCATAAAATGATTAGTCCACCACCTTTACCTGATGTTACATCAGCCGCATGCATTCCAGCTTGGTTCAGAACCTGGGCCGCCTCATCGCATCTTCACCTCCTCGCTAATCCACGTCGCCAGGGAATTTGACAGCTGCAGGACGGCTCTCTCTCTCCCCCAGACAGACGAGGCGAGGACCATAGTAATCATCCTGCCTTCCATAGTGATCCTTCGTCCTTTTCATTTAGCATAGTGACCCCTGCTTCATTTCTTCCATATACTATAGTGATCCTTCCTTCCAAATAACAATGATCATTCCCTCTTTTAAATCTCTCTCCCTGAGGGTTGGTTCACACTGGAAGTATTTTCTAAATGATTGTGTTGAGATTTATATGTATCCCTGAGACTTCAGCTTGTGGCACATCAATCAAAGTGTATTTTATAGGTACAAGGAAGCCCAGGTTTATCCACGACCCTTAAGCTCCCCCCCACTATCATGTTTGGCCACATCTGCTTTTTGCTGCAGCACACTACAAGTGCCGCAGGTCACTATCTCCCTGAAATGTTCCTCATTCTCAAGCCCAAAAGTTGGGAGGGATGCATTATTATTATTATTACTGAACTGAATATAGATTAGCCACTAGAGGGAGCAAGTTTCCATTTTGCAGTTACTCTATCTCCCTTCTTACTAGACATGTGCCCTGCCGGGGGGCGTGGCCAGCGCGGCATGTGAGCAGACGTCTAGTCACAGAGCTCCCGCAGTGATCCTGATTCGATCCGGTTACCGGCACTCTATCACCCCCGTTTTCGGCTTGATCGAGCGGGGAGACCCCCCTGCACATTCCGCGCCCGCTCCGGTGTATTAGGAGGGCATGATGACCCGAGGACAGAAAGGAGAAGGCTCCAGGATGGATCCTCAAAATGGCGCCGTTCCTCCGTCCACACAGAAACGTGACAAGCTGAAGGAGGGACAGCACAAGCAGCAGAAAGGCTCTAAGGATGGCTCCGCTGATCACCCTAAGGATATGAGGTACTATGCTCAAAAACTGTCTGAAAAATCAGGCCTGGCTGCAGCACAGTCACTAAGTGAATGCCCTGACTTTAATGACACTGAGGAGGAAGAATGTGTAAGAGAACAGGGAGCAGGGGCCATATTGACACAGGGAGAGGTCAATGACGCTATAGCTGATGAGCTTAAAGAACATGAGGAGGAGGAGGGGGGTGAACAGCCCACACTGGCAGACATTTTAAAAGCAGTTAATAAATGTACAGCCTCTGTAAACAATCTACAAGTACGATTTGGTGGCCTCAAGGAGGAGGTTAGTCTCATCAGACAAGATATTCAGAAAATCCGAGAGCGTACCACTGCAGCAGAAAGCAGAATAAGTGAGCTTGAAGATAAACTCCCTACACTGATTAGAGACTCCCAATCCACCACACGTCTAGCAAGAGCTATGGATACCCGCGCTGAGGATTTTGAAAACCGTCTCAGGCGCAATAACGTGCGCATAGTGGGCTTACCGGAGAAGGTGGAGGGCCGTGACCCCACGCAATTCATAGAACAATGGATGGCTGAACTATTCGGCAAGGAGGCTTTCACTCATTTGTATGCGGTGGAAAGAGCTCACAGAATACCCACCAGACCTCTCCCGCCAGGAAACCCCCCCCCCGCCCAATACTGGCCCGTCTCTTGAATTATAGAGACAGGGAAATTATCCTGAAATTAGCCAGAGAAAAGAGAAATATCCAGTACAATGGCACGCGGATTTCATTCTACCCAGATTTCTCGGCTACAGTCCAGAAGAATCGTGCGCGGTTCTCGGAAATTAAAAAACGCCTGCAGAGAGTACAAGCCTCTTATGCAATGCTTTATCCTGCGAAACTCAGAGTTACACTAAGAGGCAGAGCACACTTCTTTGAACACCCGGCGGAGGCCGCAGACTGGCTAGACGCTAATGAAAATGAGCTCCGTCAGGATAGGAGACCAGAAGCGGAGATAGATTGACATCCCTAACAAAGGCCCAGGGGTCTTTCCTTTTCTTTTGCCCTCGGATGAGGGTAGTGCCGGAAACATATATCGATTCATTTCCTACAAAAATGCGAGTTCGATGATGAGATGGATCATGGCAATGTACTTCATAGCAAGTACCAAAAAATATGTCATTGTTGTTCAGAACCCCGTGAGGGGCTGGAGGGACCGTTTGTTCCCACACAGTTTTGTTATATCAGTTGACACACCGTGTCGTGGATTACAAGAAATAGTTGCCCTTCAATGTGACAAGTGCATATTGATGGATAATTCATGTCAGAAGAGGCACTTTTGTTCGGTTTACGCACTGTTGTGCGTTCTAAGGTACTCCTACACACAAATTTGTTCCAGAGCGATCGAGGTATCATGGTTTTTGGATAGAGCCGTAACTTTCTTTTTCTTACACTGGCAGATTCGTCACTTGTTAGCCCTTGTAGGGTATGATTTGATGGTCCCCCCCCCATGGATGGGAGTCAGAGGGGCAATGTATGGTTTTTCCCTGTTAACTACCAACTAGTCACCCAAAAATGACGACAGTAACTGTCCTTTCTTGGAATGTTCGGGGCCTGCAAGATCCCCTAAAGCGGACTATGGTATCATCTTTATTAAGGAAACGTCTCCCGGCTATATGTGCCTTACAAGAGACCCACCTTACTGCCGACTCTCTGTCATGCATTAATTTCAGATGGGTGGGTAGGGCATATCACTCCACTCACACCTCGTATTCTCAGGGTGTGAGTGTACTGATACACGGCTCCATAGATTATGTAGAGTTAGATTCTGAGCTTGATGCCGAGGGGAGATATGTATTTTTATGTTGTAAATTGTTTACCTTTAAATGTATACTAGCATTTATATATGTACCCCCTCCGTATAATAATCTGGTGTTGAGGACCCTGGTGACGTTCCAAATGAAGTATCCGGAGACACCAATGTATGTCTTCGGGGACTTCAACAATTGTACGGACTCGGTACTAGATAAGCATCCGCCTGTGGTGGGAGGGAAGGGGGTACACCGCACGGCTCTTAGGAAATTTATTGAGGAAGTAGGATGGAAAGACCCGTGGAGAGCCAAAAACCCGGGAGTAAAACAGTTTTCTTGTTTCTCAAAAAGCAATTTTTTTTTTAATTGGAAAGGCTTGGCAGATCAATATAGATTGGTGGAACGGAGATGAAGATACTGTAAGTATTTAATATGGCATGTTTCATTCGGGAGGGGGGCAATTAAGACCAGTTCACGAAAAGTGCCAGATCATTAGCTGTGGCGTGAAAAGCCTTTCTCCATCCTGGCCACCTAGCCCTTTATATTACTGGTGAGTCCCCTGTCATCTTGGGCCCTTACGATAGAGCATACTTATTTTTTAGTTTCAACCACACCACGGTAACCAGATCCAATATTTACCCCACCCGACCAATTCCATTGATGATATCACCGATCTCTTGTTGACATTCCAGGTCTCACCCACAATGTACAGATCACTGTGGCCCTTCTACCTGCTAGCTATTCTATCTTCTGCTTCTCTCAGGTTACAATAAAATCTTTTATTGTGTTTAAACATCCTTAATCTACCCGTAGTGTGTCTGACAAGCACATATAATATCCGATGAAAGGTGGGCACCACTTAGAATAGATCACTTTACTCGTCCCTACTTCAGGTTTCACATGTTGTGTATCACATAGGAGATACTTCTGGAAGATTTTACTGATGTTAGACAATGTAGATCTGAAGTAGCATTACAGTAATCCATTAGTACACAGAAATATTATCTATCACATGAGCTATATGTAAGGGGATATGGCCTTTAGAATCTGGAATATGCTGCAGGGTATACTGGATAATGTAGAGTAAACTTCCTTTTGACTTTGTCTTGGTTGTCACAGTGGTATTAACTTGACAATGAGTATTTCAAATATGATAGTTTAAAAAAAAAGGATCATATGCATAATCATACCATTGTATTAAAAAAATAAATAGAAAAAAAGCGAGGGAGAGTTTTAACGTGTTCATTGCCAGAGTCTTTTTTTTTCTTTTTTTTTTTTGCACACATAATAATTCAAATTTTTATTTTTACATGGAAGCACACTTAAAAAACATTTTCTGAAAGCAGAGGCCCTGTAGGATAAAATATTGGTAGTTTACATTTTTTAACCACTTACTGACCGGCTCCTGTACATATATGTCGGCATTTTGAAGATGGATATCTCGTTAACGGCAGCAGCTACCGTTACCCAACATGTCACACTTCAAAATTGCGCCCGCTCGTGGAATGGTGTCAAAGTTTTACCCTTAAAAATCTCCATACACTTAAAAATCTCGCCTATGGAGATTTTTAAAGGTAAAAGTTTGATGCCATTCCATGAGCGGGCACAATTTTGAAGCGTGACATATTGGGTATGAATTTACTTGGCGTAACATTATATTTCACAATATAAAAAAAATTGGGCTAACATGAATAAAAGTGAATTTTTTCCAAAAAAGTGCGCTTATAAGACCGCTGCGCAAATACGGTGCAAAAAAAAGTATTTCAATGACCGCCATTTTATTCTCTAGGGTGTTAGAAAAAAAAATATATAATGTTTGGGGGTTCTAAGTAATTTTCTAGCAAAAAAAACTGTTTTAAACATGTAAACACCTAAAATCCAAAACGAGGTTAGTCCTTAAAGCGGAGCTCCGCCGAAAATTTTTTTTTTAAAAGTCAGCAGCTACAAATACTGCAGCTGCTGACTTTTAAAACATGGACACTTACCTGTCCAGGGCGCCCGCGATGTCCACACCCGAGGCCGAACCGTCTCTCCGTCCTCGGGTGCTGCCGCCTCCATCTTCGGTAAGGGATTCAGGAAGTGAAGCCGTGCGGCTTCACTTCTTGGTTCCCTACTGCGCATGCGTGAGTCGCGCAGCGCAATACGGATGGTCCCTGCTGTCTCTGGGACCCGTGTGTTTCCCAGCAAGCAGCGGAGAGGGAGCAGGAAGTGGCGTAAATAACCGCAGATTCTGCGGCTATCTATGCCGGAAGTGGGTACAGATACCTGTAATATACAGGTAATATACAGGTATCTGTACCCCCCTCCCCCCTGAAAGGTGCCAACTGTGTCACCGGAGGGGGGGAGGAATCTGATGAGTGGAAGTTCATCTTTTGGGTGGAACTCCACTTTAAGTGGTTAAGTCACTTTTTTTTAAGTCACACAATATTTGTCCTACTGTTTATCAAATTCATACTCCCAGTAAAACACGCAAATTAAAGTGATTGTAAAGTCTAATTTTTTTCCTAAAAAAATAACAAACATATTATACTTGCCTGCTCTGTGTAGGGTCCCTCTTCTGTGCTCCTGGCCCCTCCCTCCTGTTAAGTGCCCCCACAGCAAGCAGCTTGCAATGGGGGCACCTGAGCTGAGTCACAGCTCCCTGTGTCCATTCAGACACGGAGCCCCGACCTGGCCCTCGCCTCCTCTCTCCCCTGATTGGCTAGCTGACTATGATTGACAGCAGTGGGAGCCAATAGCACCACTGCTGTGTCTCAGCCAATCATGAAGAAGAATATCAGATGGCTTAGACACTTGTGGACATCGATGGACAGAGAGGGACCTCAGGTAAGTCCTAGGGGGGCTGCTGCACACAGAAGGCTTTTAATCTTAATGCAGAAACCTTATGCCTTATACCAACCTCTTTAAGTATAGTGCACAGAAACACGAAATAAATTCAAATTTTTCAGTAAAATATTAAATATGAAATTGCATAGAGTAAATAGATACCAAACATGTGAAGTCTAAAAATTGAATATGCCTATACAACTTTGAAAAAGTACCCAAAACTGTCTATAGGGAATGCTTTAAAAGCCTTTACAGGTCATCAATTTGGAGTTAACTCTGAACAATAATTATTATTATTATTACACAGGATTTATATAGCACCAAAAGTTTGCGCAGCGCTTTACAATATAAAGGGAGACAGTCCAGTTATAATACAATAAAATACAAGGGGGTCAAGAAGGCCTTGCTCATAAGAGCTTACAATCTAATAGGGTGGGGCAAATGGTGCAATAGGTTATAACTGGGGGGGATGAGCTGATTTAAGTGATAAATGTTCAGTTAGTTGGAGGCGTGATAAGCCTTCCTGAAGAGATGAGTTTTCAGGTATCGCCTAAAGGCAGCCAGAGTAGGAGCTAGCCGGACAGATTGAGGTAGAGTGTTCCAGAGGATGGGAGTGGCTCTGGAGAAGTCCTGGAGATGATCATGGGAGGAGGGGACAAGGGAGCTAAAGAGTAGAAGGTCTTGAGAGGAGCAGAGAGGACGGTTTGGGTGATATTTGGAGACAAGATTGGTGATGTAGCTCGGGGCAGAGTTGAGAATGGCTTTGTATGTTGTTGTTAGTATTTTGAATTTAATTTGCTGTGTAGGGATTGGCAGAGAGAGGTAGCACACACTGAACGGTTGGTAAGGATGATGAGTCCGGCAGCAGCATTCATGGTAGACTGAAGAGGGGATAGCCTATGGAGAGCTAGGCCTGTGGGAAGGGACTTGCAATAGTAAAGGCGAGAAATAACGAGGGAGTGAATGAGGAACTCGGTGCTTTTATTAGTTAAAAAGGGGAGCATTTTAGAGATGTTACGGAGGTGAAGTCTACAATCTTTTGACCGTGATTGGATTTAGGGCTGATAGGACAGGTCAGAGTCTAGGAGGAGGGCACGGGCGGGGGGAATATTATCAGCTCAGTTTTAGAGAGATTTTGTTTAAGGAAGTGGTGCGACATCCATGTTGAAATATCAGTTAGTAATGCGAGAGGAGACTAAAGGGGTGCGGTGAGGAGTAGAGAGAAAGATTTGGGTGTCATCGGTGTAGAGGTGGTACTGAAAGTCGTGGGAGGTTTTTAAGTGACCAAGGGAGGAGGTGCAGATAGAGAAGAGAAGGGGTCCAAGAACAGAGCCTTGGGGGGCCGCTACAGAAAGAAAAAATGTAGAGGAGGAGACAGAGTTATAGGTAACACTGAAGGAGCGCTGTGATAGGTAGGGGGAGAACCAGGATAGAGCAGAATCTTGGAGGCCAAGGGAACTGAGATTATTGAGAAGGAGCTAGTGGTCAACAGTATCAAAGGCTGTAGAGAGGTCTAGTAGTGGGAGTATGGAGTAGTGACCATTTGGTTTAGCAGTAAATCCTTAGGGAGTTTTAGTAGGGCAGTTTCTCTGCAATAGTGGCCCTAGAATTATTGCTCTCATTCTGGCAGGCATGGCGATTCCTAATACATGTAATTTATTTCAAATGTAGGGGTCAGGGCTTTTAGAAAACTGAAATCTTATTGCTCTCACAAGGGGGTTGACAAGCCCCAAGTCAGTAGTGGCCCGTCCATTAAGGGCACACGGGCGCCCCCCCCTTCATCATGCCACCCCCCTATATGACTAATGGATAGATTCATGCATTGCATGAATCTATCCATGGCCTCTGCGGCCACCCTCTATTCAGGTGTCCGGCCCCTTTTTGGATGTCGGACGCCTGAATTACAGTGGCAGGGGTGTTTTTTGAAGCACCTGATTAGAGCCATAGGCTTCAAAAAAGGTGGACTAGGAGCGCAGAGTATTGCGCTCTAAGGCCACCCAGGTGTGTTAGAAAAGCAAATGAAAATTTGCTTTTCTAATACTGAACCGCCTCTCCGTCAATCAGGAAGCGCGGATCTAATACCCGTCACCTGATATGCTGAAGACACAGGCGCCCCTGTTGGACGTCTAGCAGAATGGAAGAAGGGGGGAGAATGGAAGACACAGGAGCCGTCCCACAGCTCGCCGCCGTCACCCGCTGCCTGACCCGCCACCAAGATGGAGTAAGTGCCGGGCAGACAGCGGGCAGGCGCGGGTCACGGTGGCTGCATTTGATGGGCACAAGTGGCTGCATATGATGGGGCACAAGTGGCTGCATATGATGTGGCACAAGTGGCTGCATATAATGGGCACAAGTGGCTGCATATGATGGGCACAAGTGGTTGCATATGATGGGCAAAAAAAGGCTGCATATGATGGGCACAAGTGGCTGCATATGGTGGGGTACAGTGGCTGCATTTTAATAGGCACAATGGCTGCAATTGATGGCACAGTGGCTACATTTGATGGGGCACAAGTGGCTGCATATGAGGGGCACAAGTGGTTGCATTTGATGGGGCACAGTGGCTGCATTTGATGGACGCATTGGCTGCAATTGATGGCACAGTGGCTGCATTTGATGGGCACAGTGAGGCTGTAATAGATTGGGGTTTTTTTCAGTATTTTTTAGTTTGTTTGCGCCACCCCAAAAATTTTGAGCACCAGTCGCCACTGCCCCCAATCCATGCCTTCCAACTTTCTGAGATGTAATAGAAGACACCTTTCAGGCAAAGAACACATTCCACCAAACACCCCAAATTACACAGACCAGAGAGAATTAATACACTAAAAATGATTGGCTATGTCCATTGGTGTTTTTTTGTCACCATATTTTTCCATTATGATAGCTTTTCAAAATAACAAAAGCAAAAATATACAGATTGGTTGAAATGATTAGTGCTGTCAAACACTTTTATTGGTAGTTAAATATTTTCTTTAGAAGGCTATACATCAAACCAGGGATTTGGTTCCAATGTGATAGCATAGTGCACATCACAGGTGCTCTTTAGGGAAACATTAGGGGTCTCTTAGATACTTAATGTTACCCTTGTACTTTTTTGAAGCCAATTGAACACAGACTGAGCTTGATCCGTTTCTTTCCTAGGTACTGTCTGTCAAACTCTGCAATTCAAGTCAATAGGGTTGCTACACTGGGCAAACCCCCCCAAAAAAACTCAGGCATTTAAAAGGGGATGGGATCGCCTCCTAAACATCTCACAGTGGATGCTCAGCCGCACTCTGAAAAGTGATCCACTGCCAACTGCTTTTCAAAAATGGGCTAGTGTGCCTTAAAGCCCAAATCCGGGCACCAAAAAAAGAAAAACGTTTTCCCCTGCAGTGGGGCTGTGTAAGGGTTAACTGCTCATTTTTGTCTAGGGGATTGGAGAAGGGAGATATACTCACCTAGTCCTCTGATCCTCCCCAGTCCCTACACAAGACCAGTCCCTGTGGCTCCTGCACCCCCGTGTGTGCGTGGCTGCAGCGTGGTACGGTAGCAGCAAACACACACAGTCCAGTTGCAGGAACAGAACTTGTATTAAATATGTAAAGTTCAGCAGTACACAACAAGCCCAGTGGGCAAGGACCCAACTGGGATCACTTACAGGATATGGCAGCAATGTATAGCGGAGAAGATCTTTGAGGTGCTGGCAGCTTCTGTCTCGAGGGGTGGAATGCAGCCTGACCGGACCAAACCCAAGTGGGGAGGCCTCCAGGAAGGATGGCATGTTCCTATCCTTCCCCTACTTGTCTGGAACCTCACCCTACCACTACTCAGACAGGTAATCTGTCCCTACACTATCCACATGTGAAATGCGTTCCAAACCCAGAAGGTAATGTCTCAAATACATTCTGCCTAACCTAAGATGGCCACCAGAGTCACATGGGCAGCCAGCATCCAACCAGATTGCTGCCCCAGTGACCCAGGAAACCATAGAGGAACCAAGTTTCTCTTGACTTTCTATCCCCCTACAGTAGAGAAAGTAGTAGTACACCTGCCTGCATGTAGTCTAGTGGTCTTGTGCGGTGGGCTGTTCCTGACGTCATCAAGCCCATAGACCTGCTCTGGACGATAAGACGCTGGAGCAGAGGATCGGGTGAGTAAAAGCTTGCTGGACGCCCCTGGACAAAATGAGCTGTTAACCTGTGCATTGCCGACACAGCCCCCCTGCATGGGAGAACTTGTTTTTTGCTTGGATCTGGTCTTAAAAGGAAACCTGTCAGAAAATGGTAGATACCATTGTTGACTAGTTTCTGAAGTTGCTGGGATGTTTAACAAACACCCAATAAAAACCGGTTGAATTCTCCCTTGCTTGTTTGCCTTGTCTGAAAATCTGATGGTAAATTTTGGAGCAGAACAGAAGCTTGTTGGCTGTAGAGTTTGCTTATGCTGCGTACACACGATCGGACTTTACGGCACACTTGGTCTAGCGTACCGGATTTCGTCGGACAATTCGATCGTGTGTTGGCTCCAGCGGACTTTGTTTTGTCAAAAGTTTGACGGACTTAGATTTGAAACATGTTTCAAATCTATCCGACGGACTCGAGTCCGATTGAAAAGTCCGCTCGTCTGTATGCTAGTCCGACGGACAAATACCGACGCTAGGGCAGCTATTGGCTACTGGCTATCAACTTCCTTGTTTTAGTCTGGTCATACGTCATCACGTACGAATCCGTCGGACTTTGGTTGATCGTATGTAGGCAAGTCCGTTCTTTCGGAAAGTCCGTCGTAAAGTCCGTCGAAAAGTCCGTCGGGCAAAGTATGCCGTAAAGTCTGGTCGTGTGTACGCGGCATTAGAGGAGTCACAAGGTTTTTGGTGGCTTCTGTTACATGAAACCATCTTTCTTCTCAGGCTTCTAATTGGTGGAATGTACAATCCAAATAGAAGCTATTAGTAGCAGATCCTGGATACAGCTTTTAATAACCATGCAACCTGTCCTATGGTGATTAGAGGACATTGATACAAGATGTGCGCATGACAGACAAGGGCTGTGATGACAGCAGGAGTAAAGATGGAAGTGGTTGGCTCTCAGCGTCACTTTTATACAAGTTGATAAGAGAATAGTGTGAATAGTGAGCCAGACCCCCTATGGAGGGAGCGGAGGTGTTACCAGCAAGAGATCCCTTGACAGGTCAGAAAAACTCCATGTGACAAGACGCAGATCTCAGTGTGTGTGAGGTTGTCACCTCTAATTATTTTACTGAAAGTCTTTATTTAGACAGATAGATCCAGCCGTGAAAGGCGTTGCAGGTCATTAGACATAAGAGAAAACACAATACTGTTTAATGCATGCCACCAGGGTAGTAAAAATCTGCCAATTTCATTTATTTAAAGCTGAAATTTATTACAGGTATTTGAATATGGATTGCTTTTAAGAGGAGCTTGCAACAAGTCTGAATGAGCCCTTACTGCATTGGAAGACCATAGAAGTGAATAGCAGCACATCCTAACCCATATAACATGCATAATAAAGTGTTGGTAACAGGTATTAACAAGCCTCGGCAATGGCTGTTAACCCATTCAACTTCAAATTCTAAATTCAAAAATGCATTAAAAAGGCATGTCAATGCAAAGGACAAAGCACCTACCTAACGCTACAAAAAAACGCACCTCTATGCATACGCATAGAACTGGGCCCTTAAGCTTTTGAATAAATAAAAAATTGCAAAAGTGACAGCTGCTTTTTAAAAATAGAATAAAAACAATGGTTACGAGAGAAAAAGTCACAGGGTGAAGGCGGTCCCATGAACATCGCGTACCACGAGGCAAGTTGTTGTAATTCTGCGCTGAGTGATGATGTGCAGGAATCGTCTGATCCTTCCAGTTCAAAGCCCGTGGGCTGCTGTTTGTCAGAAATCCTTAAACGGGGTTTGTTTAATTTACACAGTTCCCACTGCTAACCTCACATCATGCTTTATAGACAGCCTCTTCTCTTTCATTTTAAATACGCACGACATGTGACCTACATTTTTCCCATGGACGCCTAAATGTGTAGTGGCCGTATCTGAAATTCTCCAGAACAACGCGTTCCCAGGTAGTGAGACGATGTCCTCGGCATCACATCTGTATAGAAGCATCATTGTTACGTGCGGGATGTTTTGTTTGCTTCTTTTTATTTTTGTAGTTGAAGTCTAGGTATGGATTTTTTTGCATAGTTACACAGGTCCAGCTCGAATTAATAAAAGCATGTATGTGCAAGTATAGGCACCACTACTCCAGTGATCTCCACTAGCCTCTGGGTCCCGTGCCAAGTGGCTGCCCTGCTGCTTAGTGCTGGCTGCAAGGCATTCTGTGATTGGATAAGGTGGGGTTGTGACATTACTGCCCTGCCTCTCCACCTCATCCAATCAGAGGATGCTTTACATTCATTGAGAAAATGTAAAGTGTCCTTCTGAATTTCGCCCCTGCCGAATGGGCGATCTCCTGTGTGCCCTAAGCAGCAGGGCAGCCGCTCAAGCTCAGGACCCAGGTGCTAAAAGCAATCACTGTAGCAGCGTTGCCTACTACAGCGATTTCCAGCTACCATAGGGATCTGCCAGGTATGAAACGTACTTGCTTACCTTGGTCTAATGGAGCTATGAAAAAAATGGCAGCAATAAAAGATGGTATTCAGATTCAGAATAATTTAATAATCCTAAAGGGAAATTACTGAATAGTTAATAGCATCCAACTCTCAGTACAACAACTCACTTCACTTTATATGATACATCCATGAGTCAGCTTGGGATCGAAACTTAAGGAGTAGGCTTGACAAACGTGGTTGAGCCCTCAAAACATGTTACCACCCACCCCCTTTCAACCTTTCGCACCTCAGACTGAATTGTACTGTGTGGATGTGCATAGAGAGAGACTGCAGAATCCGTCAATATCACCATCATCTGGCAGGTCTTGTGCTTAGTCCTGGGCACAGTGATGACATTGATCCTTTTGTTCCATCTTGCCATGCTGACACATCATCTCTCTGCACGATGAACCTAATACAGTTTACCTCCCTGTAAATGATACTATTGTTTATAAATAAAGTGTTACACATTTTTAATCCCTGTGCCCTGCTACTCTGTTGGGTTTCCATATGGAAAAAAGAGCCATTTTCAAACTCAGTGTTGGCCGATCCATTAGGAAAAGCAACCGGATGGGCCGGGAGGAGAAGTCGGGGAAGCCGCCAATGCCGCTGACGGCCGGCTGGCCGACAGGCTAGCGGCCGGATGGGCGGACAGGTAGACAGACGGGCGGACGGGCGACCCGGGGGGGGGTGAAATTTGTTTGCTGCCCCCCCCCCCAAAAAATGGAGCACCAGCCACCACTGCCCAAACTTCTACTTTGGGTCAGTCCACCCAAACTGGTATCTTCGTCTCAGCTCCATCCAACTGCTTGGAGTATGCATGTTCTCTCTCTGTGCTTGTGTGGGTCTCCTCCAAGTTTCCTCACACTCATGACATGCTGGTAGGGTAATTAGCTTCTGTATGACTTGGCTCTATTATGTGTATATAGCCATTGCACATGCACTCACACTTTTTTTTTTTTATTATTATTTATTTTTCTCTTTACCTGTGTCATTTGTGTATGTGTTTTTTCACCCAGGATTGGAATGTGTGGGCCTTTAGATCAACCCTCAAGTCTAAGAGCGGGATGTGTTGCCCTTAAGTTATTTCTTCCCCTGCCTTGGGGGGTCTCTCTTCAGAAGAGCGGCATCCATTGGTTGGCTTGACTAACCATAAGGAAATGGACTCCATGTGATCCGCAGAATAGCCGTGGCTTGGATGGAGTTAGGCCGAGGCTGTTATCACCTATTACATGCCAGACTTGTGTGGTGTGCGGTGGCTAAGATTTTTTTCTCTTTGTTCTAAGGATTTGGGATAAATCACGCTTATTACATGTCAGTGACTCATCAATTAGTGAAGCCAGGTCCGAGTGACAGCCCTGGAACCAGCATCTTTAGAAAAGCATGTCCAGGGTAGTTGAAAATTGCTTTGGTGACCCTCAGGGGCTATCTCAATTCCACTGCAGCCTTAATTTCATCTTCATTTTAGACTTAAGTGCATTTGGTAAATGTTGCAAAAATTGCCCAATTTTAACCGAAAATGTTCAATCTGGGTTAATCCTCAGTTACAACTTGAATTCAATTATCTTCTTCTCCTGCAAAATTTACAGGTACGTCTGTGAATGTTTATTGATCTCGTTTTACAAAATCCTTGCAGTTCAGTCTTTCCATTTCTTTAAAAATGGTACTTGAGAGGATTTTGAAATTGTGTCCTATACCATGTTATCTAAATCCACACCAGATCAACTAAGCCACTAGGTCCTTCCTAAACACTTCCTATCATTATCCTTTACCAGTAACCTAACCTTTCACTAAACTACGCTCTGTGTTCAGTTCGGGACGTTTACAAAAGAACCCATAGCTTTTACTGTGCCTGCCAAAAACACACAGGACCTTAAATCATACCTGAACTAAAAAAAAAAAATGATTGCATAGTGTCTATTACTAAACAGAAGTTAATCTATGAAAAAAAAAAACATAATAATAATATGTTAAGGAGGCGTATCGGGCAAAAAGTCAAATCTATTAGTTAAAGTATATCTAAACCCCAAACTTGTTTTCATCTTGGATAGAGTAGGGCCATGTTTCCCTCCTTTTTTCAGTTACAACACCCTTTAAAAGTATGAAAAATCTCAAGGTTCCCAGTCTAAAATGTAAATAATACTTATCAATGGAACACCTGAGCCTGGGACAATGCATATAACCACCTTAATGGCATCAACTTCACATCAGAATCCCTCCTTCACATCAGAGGTCCCTCTTCACATAAGAGGTCCTCCCATCATATTCATAGGTTCACCCATCACATCAGAGGTCCTGTCATTACATCAGACGTTCCTCGATCACACCAGAGACCCCCCTCTTCTCATCATAGGTTTTCCCCATCAAATCAGAAGTTCCTCAATCATATCAAAGATCCCCCTTCACATCAGAGGTCCCTCATCATGTCAGAGGTCCTCCCATCACATCAGCCCCCCCCCCCCTATAACGTTGGGGGTCCCCCATCATGTTAGAGGTCATCCCATCACATCAGAGGTCCTTCCATAACATCAAAAGTCTCCCCACCACATCAAAGTTCCGCCCACCACATCAGAGCCCCCCACCTTCAAATCAGAGGCCCCTCATCACATCAGAAGCCCCCTTCACATCAGAGGTACACCAATCACATCAGAGTTCTTTCCATCACGTCAGAGGTCTCCCCACCACATCAGAGCTCCTGCCTACAAATCAGAGGTCCCTCATCACATCAGAGGTCTCCCAATCATATCAGAGGTCCTCTCATCACATCCAAGGTCTCCCCATCACATAAGAGCCGCCTGTTTACATCAGAGTCTCCCCTTCACATCAGAGGTCCCCCATCATGTCAGAGGTCCCCCATTACATCAGAGTCCCCCATTCATGTCAAAGGCCCCCTGGAACATCAGATAACCCCCTAATATGAGAGTGGACTTCCACCATTTTCTGAATTCTAGGGGTTCCCCTGCATTTTGCCTTACTTGGATCAGAGTCATGTGTTGCCATTGTGCCAGTGATCAAGCCACCATGACCATAGTAAGGAATGATGTCGTCAGTAAAGAATGATGCCGTCCTGGCCCTAGAATGTCATTGGTTGTTGTGCTGTTGGCAGCTGGCCAGCCCATACCATGGCATCTCATGATGCTGCTCAAAGGTAAACTGGGTCCCATGCTCGTGGCCGTGGTTGAGAAACTCTTGAACTAAGAATGGTTAAAATCATTATTAGCTTTCTTTTTTTTTCATTCTTAGTCCAGTTACAGCATGTATGCCCTTGATGAAGTGTCTAAACCCCTGAAATGCATTGGCTGTTCTGGGTTCTGAGCAAATGCTAACATTAAAAAATGTTGAATTCTTAGATGGTGTGGCCCTTTTATTAGTCTTTTTACACATGGATCAAAAAAGAAAACCTGACTGTGGTTCTAACAACTTACCACTTTATTTAAATCTGGGAAAAAAATGTTTTACTTTAAATTCAATTCTATCCAGGGACCATGCAACTAAATTTATGATATCCATAATACAAGGCAAGTTCTCTGTACTAGCCAGAATCCGGAAAGCTACTCACATGTTGGATGGGTAGCACTGCTATCTGGGTCTGCAGTTTGTAACTACCTTTCTTTCCCCCCTTGCTGTATAACAGATGTGGGGTGTGAACCACAATGGCTTAGTTCCTTAGCTGCACTGATAGGTGACACTGGCACTGATGAGCTGCACTAATGAGCCCTGATAGTGATAGGCCTAGGAGGCACTGACAGACCCCCCCATCCCGCCCTCCCTCCAAAACAGTTAACCCACTTCAGCCAGAGCCAGTACACTAAGCTGAATTTCGCCGCCCGTCTTCCCCAGCCCCATGCAAAGCTTACTTGTTCTTGTACTTGTATGGCGCTTCCTCCTCCTTGCTTACAGCGCCGCCAGCGCCGCCCACACTCCTTTCCCATCAGCCTCTCCGGCCGGCCTCTGGATGACGTCATGCCGCCCGGGACATCAAGGAGAGGAGCGCGCTCAGCCTCAGCGCACTAGTACAGAGGCTATGCAGCGCAGAGTTCTCTGCAAGGCAACATATGTAGCGGCCGCTGCCTCCACAGGCAGGTTCACTGTCTTGGGCCTATAATTTCAGCTGTCTGGCTAGACTGCAAGGCAATGTAGCGGCTGGCGGCTGCCCGGTAATTGTGTGTAGAATCTATTATCTGGCCCTGGGAAGAAGAGCCATTTACGAGCACCCCCTTCATATGGTGCCCATGGCACTTGCCATATGTTCCATACCCTGGATACGCAAGTGTCTGGTGCAGTTGTGCATGGTAACCAATCAGCTTCTAACTTCAGCTTGTTAAATTAGGCTTTGACAATAAAACCTAGAAGCTGATTGCTTACTATGCACAGTTGCACCAGATTCTGTGTGCACCAGTTTTAGTAAATCTCCTCCTGTATATTCAAATGTGAGTTAATTGCACTGTTTAGTTGTGAAATGGAGGGAACCACCTCTCGGGGGCACTGCAGTAAGTAAGATATCCAGAGGTATGGTTCCACTCCTCCCTACTTAAAGAACAGAACGCTGTTAAAGATGTGAACTACTCCTCCGTTTAACCACCCCCTGTGGGAGCCCAATCGGTGTTCCAGGAATATGGACTTATGCTACTGCTAAATGGACTTTGGGACTTAAGGAGTTTCTAGTATGACATCTAGTATCTCATTGGTAGGGATGAGCCGAACACCCCCCTGTTCGGTTCGCACCAGAACATGCGAACAGGAAAAAAGTTTGTTCGAACACGCGAACACCGTTAAAGTCTATGGGACACGAACATGAATAATCAAAAGTGCTAATTTTAAAGGCTAATATACAAGTTATTGTCATAAAAAGTGTTTGGGGACCTGGGTCCTGCCCCAGGGGACATGGATCAATGCAAAAAAAAGTTTTAAAAACGGCCGTTTTTTCAGGAGCAGTGATTTTAATAATGCTTAAAGTCAAACAATAAAAGTGTAATATCCCTTTAAATTTCGTACCTGGGGGGTGTCTATAGTATGCCTGTAAAGGGGCGCATGTTTCCTGTGTTTAGAACAGTCTGACAGCAAAATGACATTTTGAAGGAAAAAACTCATTTAAAACTACCCGCGGCTATTGCATTGCCGACAATACACATAGAAGTTCATTGATAAAAACGGCATAGGAATTCCCCAAAGGGGAACCCCGAACCAAAATTAAAAAAAAAAAATGACGTGGGAGTCCCCCTAAATTCCATACCAGGCCCTTCAGGTCTGGTATGGATATTAAGGGGAACCCCGGCCAAAATTAAAAAAAAAAATGACGTGGGGTTCCCCCTAAATTCCATACCAGACCCTTCAGGTCTGGTATGGATTTTAAGGGGAACCCCGCACCAAAAAAAAAAAAAAAAAACGGCGTGGGGTCCCCCCAAAAATCCATACCAGACCCTTATCCGAGCACGCAACCTGGCAGGCCGCAGGAAAAGAGGGGGGGACGAGAGTGCGGCCCCCCCCCTCCTGAACCGTACCAGGCCACATGCCCTCAACATTGGGAGGGTGCTTTGGGGTAGCCCCCCAAAACACCTTGTCCCCATGTTGATGAGGACAAGGGCCTCATCCCCACAACCCTGGCCGGTGGTTGTGGGGGTCTGCGGGCGGGGGGCTTATCGGAATCTGGAAGCCCCCTTTAACAAGGGGACCCCCAGATCTCGGCCCCCCCCCTGTGTGAAATGGTAAGGGGGTACAAAAATACCCCTACCATTTCACTAAAAAACTGTCAAAAATGTTAAAAATGACAAGAGACAGTTTTTGACAATTCCTTTATTTAAATACTTCTTCTTTCTTCTATCTTCCTTCATCTTCTGGTTCTTCTGGCTCTTCTGGTTCTTCCTCCGGCGTTCTCGTCCAGCATCTCCTCTGCGGCGTCTTCTATCTTCTTCTCCTCGGGCCGCTCCGCACCCATGGCATGGGGGGGAGGCTCCCGCTCTTCTCTTCATCTTCTTCATCTTCTTCTCTTCTTCTTTTCTTCTCTTCTTCATTTTCTTCTCCGGGCCACTCCGCACCCATGCTGGCATGGAGGGAGGCTCCGGCTGTGTGACGGCGCTCCTCGTCTGACAGTTCTTAAATAATGGGGGGCGGGGCCACCCGGTGACCCCGCCCCCCTCTGACGCACGGGACATGACGGGACTTCCCTGTGGCATTCCCCGTGACGTCACAGGGAAGTCCCGTCAAGTCACCGTGCGTCAGAGGGGGGCGGGGTCACCGGGTGGCCCCGCCCCCCGTTATTTAAGAACTGTCAGACGAGGAGCGCCGTCACACAGCGGGAGCCTCCCTCCATGCCAGCATGGGTGCGGAGCGGCCCGGAGAAGAAAATGAAGAAGAGAAGAAAAGAAGAAGAGAAGAAGATGAAGAAGAAGAGAAGAGCGGGAGCCTCCCCCCATGCCATGGGTGCGGAGCGGCCCGAGGAGAAGAAGATAGAAGACGCCGCGGAGGAGATGCTGGACGAGAACGCCGGAGGAAGAACCAGAAGAGCCAGAAGAACCAGAAGATGAAGGAAGATAGAAGAAAGAAGAAGTATTTAAATAAAGGATTTGTCAAAAACTGTCTCTTGTCATTTTTAACATTTTTGACAGTTTTTTAGTGAAATGGTAGGGGTACCCCCTTACCATTTCACACAGGGGGGGGGCCGGGATCTGGGGGTCCCCTTGTTAAAGGGGGCTTCCAGATTCCGATAAGCCCCCCGCCCGCAGACCCCCACAACCACCGGCCAGGGTTGTGGGGATGAGACCCTTGTCCTCATCAATATGGGGACAAGGTGTTTTGGGGGGCTACCCCAAAGCACCCTCCCAATGTTGAGGGCATGTGGCCTGGTACGGTTCAGGAGGGGGGGCGCACTCTCGTCCCCCCCTCTTTTCCTGCGGCCTGCCAGGTTGCGTGCTCGGATAAGGGTCTGGTATGGATTTTTGGGGGGACCCCACGTCATTTTTTTTTTATTTTGGCCGGGGTTCCCCTTAATATCCATATCAGACCTGAAGGGCCTGGTATGGAATTTAGGGGGACTCCCACGTCATTTTTTTTTTTTTATTTTGGTTCGGGGTTCCCCTTTGGGGAATTCCCATGCCGTTTTTATCAATGAACTTCTATGTGTATTGTCGGCAATGCAATAGCCGCGGGTAGTTTTAAATGAGTTTTATCCTTCAAAATGTCATTTTGCTGTCAGACTGTTCTAAACACAGGAAACATGCGCCCCTTTACAGGCATACTATAGACACCAGGTACGAAATTTAAAGGGATATTACACTTTTATTGTTTGACTTTAAGCATTATTAAAATCACTGCTCCTGAAAAAACGGCCGTTTTTAAAACTTTTTTTTGCATTGATCCATGTCCCCTGGGGCAGGACCCGGGTCCCCAAACACTTTTTATGACAATAACTTGCATATTAGCCTTTAAAATTAGCACTTTTGATTTCTCCCATAGACTTTTAAAGGGTGTTCCACGGCATTCGAATTTGCCGCGAACACCCCAAATTGTTCGCTGTTCGGCGAACTTGCGAACAGCCAATGTTCGAGTCGAACATGAGTTTGACTCGAACTCGAAGCTCATCCCTACTCATTGGTATTCAGGGGCACCAGGAGAACAGCTATGGGGCACTTAACGGAATATGTACAGGAATGGTGATTGAAGATACTGTGTGACTTGTTTTCTTGTTATTTTTAGAACAACTTCAGTAAAGAATGTTTATTGTCATTCAACTTGACCTGGTCTGAAGTTAGACCCCAAACAAGTGATCTGATCTGGTCTGCCTGTCCTTTTTTCAGGTGGACCCAATCGGACCCTCCCTTCTCCTCTATGGAGCAGCGGATATAAAAGGAATTGTGTCCGTTTAGACCCACCTACCTACAATCTCATCCAACCCAGCAAAAACAAACAGAAGGCGATCTGTTCCCCTCTGTTTGACCAGATCGGATCGGAGGGCAGTCGGGTGCAAACAGAGGGGCCGGTCCATTTACATCCGACTGCCCATAGAGCAGAGCAGGCTGTGTCTGTATCCGCTCTGCATCTGCGGAGCGGACACGGATCAGTAATCCGCCCGCTCTGCTCTGCTCAGCAGTAGATCTGTCTGCTGAAAAACAGATCCGGCCCATAAGCAAGGGGCCTTACATGAGGACAATCTTCAAGGGGTGCAATGCATGTATGGCGTATAACAAGACCAAGGCTTCAAAAAAGGACTAGACAAGATAAATAAGATACAATACCAATGTCCAATGTGAATAAAGCTACACTATATTACCAAAAGTATTGGGACACCTGCCTTTACACACATATGAACTTTAATGGCATCCCAGTCTTAGTCCATAGGGTTCAATATTGAGTTGGCCCACCCTTTGCACCTATAGCAGCTTAAACTATTCTGGGAAGGCAATCCACAAGGTTTAGGAGTGTGTCTATGGGGATGTTTGACCATTCTTCCAGAAGCACATTTGTGAGGTCAAGCACTGATGTTGGATGAGAAGGCCTGGATCGCAGTCTCCGCTCTAATTCATCCCAAAGGTGTTCTATCAGGTTGGGGTCAGGACTGTCAATTTCCTCCACCCCAAACTTACTCATCCTTGTCTTTATGGACCTTGCTTTGTGCACTGGTGTGCAGTCATGTTGGAACAGGAAGGGGCCATCCCCAAACTGTTCCCACAAAGTTGGGAGCATGAAATTGTCCAAAGTGTCTTGGTATGCTGACACCTTAAAAGTTCCCTTCACTGGAACTAAGGGGCCAAGCACAACCCCACACTATAATCCCCCCTCCACCAAATGATTTGGACCAGTGCACAAAGCAAGGTCCATAAAGACATGTATGTGCAAGTTTGGGGTGGAGGAACTTGACTGGCCTGACCTCTCACTTCCCAGAAGAGTTGAAGCTGTTATAGCTGCAAAGGGTGGGCCAACTTAACATTGAACCCTACAGACTAAGACTGGGATGCCATTAAAGTTCATGTGCGTGTAAAGGCAGGTGTCCCAATACTTTTGGTAATATAGTGTATATGGATGAGGCTATACACTTTTGCTAATGACTAGAGTAATAGTGTCGAGTGCATAAGCAGCCAACCGGTCAGGAAGCGGTGACTTGACAAAGGTGACGGAGGCCCTGGTATTGAAAGAGCTTGTGTGCTTAGGCTCCTTCCCTAGCGACCCCAACCCCAACACTGGGTCCAGCATCGCACCATGGGGCGTCCTAGGGGAGTGAGGCCTCGGGAGAAGAGTAAGCATGAGTAATGTACAGTGTAAATCTTCCTAGTATTTAAGTGAAATATACAAATCAATGTCACTGGGAGTAAAGTGACGGGTTACTGGGCTGGTGGAGCCCAGTACAAGCTCAGAGGTTCCAGCTCAAAAATGCTGCACAATACAAAGGGAGAAGTGTATTGAAGAACTGTTATCCATAGTGCATAGAATGTAATGAGGAACTGATGTCCTTAGCAAACAATGTAAAGGGTGCAGAAGTTGGGCCACAGACAACAAGAAGGTAAAGAGAAACTCCGACTGACCTCCCCATTTTTAATTTTTTTTTTAGCCCCACTTACCTGAAGGTGGTATCCGCATATTTCAGATACTCACCCATCCAGTGTATTCAGTGTTGTCCCACTGAGAGCCTCTCATGCCTGGCCACAGCTCTGTCCCGTAGCGCCATGTTCTCTCTGACATCATCGAGAGGCTCACCGGCGCTTCCGGGTTCAGCGGGCGGGCCTCTCGATGACATGCTGTTAGGCCCGTCCCCTCCTCCTGTTCTTGAATAAAACTGTATGCCTCCAGGGATATGTGGAGTAGATATCACCATAGCTCCGAACAGTCCCTGATTTGGAGGGACTGTCCCTGATTTGGAGCAATGTCCCTCTGTCCCTCTTTCCTCCTCATTTGTCCCTCATTTTGGTCTGATCTATATAGTTGTATACAGGGCTTTTTTTCTCAGAATAGGTGCAGGAACTCCCCCCTTCTAAGTCACCCCTTGTCTCCGCACCCTACCCACCTCCGAGCACCGTCCCTTGGTTCCACCCCCTACCAACCTCCCAGTAGAGAATATAGAACCAAGTATCATTCTGTGGTGCTAAGTAGATTGTCTAGAATTTGTTAGCAGCAAAATAGATCCCCTGCAGCCAGCAACAATAGATACCCCGGCAACAATAGTTCCCTCACACAACAATGCCCCCCCCGCAACAAAAATCCACCCCAGCAACAATAGACCTCCAACAGCAACAACAGATTTCCCAGCAGCCAGCATCAATAGACCCTCCAGCAGCCAGCAACAATAGACATCTCTCTCAACAGTAGATTCCTCTCAGCAACAACGGACCCTTCAGAAATATAAACCCCCCCTCCCAGCAACAATAGATCCTCCACCAGCAAAAATAGAACCCCACCAGCGTAGTCACTATAGACTATAGATCCCCCAGCGGCAATCATCAATAGACCCTCCAGCACATGCCCAGCACCCCTTGCCATTACATAAATTTAGTGCTGGAGGTGCCGGAACTGCGTTCCCCCACATTCCCCCTGAAAAAAAGCCCTGGTTGTATATAAAATGCACTTTTTATCTATCAAAAAGTGTTTTCCAGAGCTAAACCTTTCATCTGATTTCCAAATTGCTGCATTTGTAAATTCCAAAAGCCAATATAAAGGAATAAAGAGAGATAAGATTTATTGTCATTGTAAAACAAATCACAATGAAATTACATTTCTGCTCCACACATTATTCATACATCACAATTTTCAACCATGCATTTACCACATAGGATTTAATGATACCAAAAAAGTGTATAATATATATAAATATATAAAAGTATCCCCATATTATAAAGGTATAAAAAGTGCCCTCATATTAAAAAAAAAAAAAAGTAGTGGTAAAAAAAAGCAAATGTGGGTTTAACCAATCTTTTTTTTTAGTACAATTTAAGGGGGTGTGGCAAGGGGTGTGTCCTATGCCTGCATAATTTTGCTGATAGGTGTCCCTCATTCCAATCTCAAAAAGTTGGGAGGTATGTATCCCGGGTAGCACAGCGTGTCATTTGCCTAAGGCGAGTGACATGCAAGGAGAGGCGGGGAGGACTTTAAATGAAAAAAAAAAAAAGTAAACACAAGAAAAAAAAAAGAAGCAATGCCCAATACCTGCAGAGGAAGGGAGGAGGGGGGCTGAGGGTCCGCTTTAACTATGCATTTTTGGAAAAGCCTCGCTTTTAAGTTGGAGTGCTGCCTTAAACTCTAGCTTTGCATTGTACGGCAGTCTCAGCCCGCCATTGGCGAGCGCTTCCTCTGGGTTCCCATATGGGCGCAGTAAGCCCGCCCACAAGCGCACTCAGCTTTTGCACCTTAATTTTCGATAACCAGCAGATTTGTGATTCTTTTTGTCTTTGGCTCTTGATTTCTTGTTGAGTTCTATTTCCAGCTGCATAAATGTGACTTTGTACTGAGGCTGTCCCACTCTGCTGTCTTCTGTTGGCATCCTGACATGGCCCCTCCGCGGCTGCTCTCTTAGCCTGGTGTGGCAGGTTGGGCCGGGCACAGCAAAATTTCGGTATGCATGAGGTTATTGTTCCATGGGAAACTGGCTCCCTTCCTACTCTTAATCTGTCAACAACAGATTTTCAGAGAGGAGAAAAAAAACTTCCCAAATATGAAGTGAATGCAACACGCTGGGCTGGTGTCTTAGCTAGAAGACCTGGATCTCAGTCTTTGTAGCGGGAAGGATGACATGTACTCTGTAAAGGCTGGATATACACTGCCGGATCTAATAGACTCTTCACCCTTAAAGGAGAACACCCGTCTAATGGAAGAGAGTCGTGTTTTAACCACTTCATATCCGGGCCAATTCTGACACTTCGCTCCTACATGTAAAAATCGACTTTCTTTTGCTAGAGGATTACTTAGAACCCACAAACATTATATATATATATATATATATATATATATATATATATATATATATATATATTTTTTGTAGAGGCCCTAGAGAATAAAATGGGGGGGGATTGCAATTTTTTTACGTCACAAGGTATTTTCTCAAATACAATGTTTTTGGGAAAAAAATACACTTGAATGAATTAAAAAAAACACAGTATTTACCCCAATTTTTTTGTATAATGTGAAAGATGATGTTACGCCGAGTAAATAGATACCTAACATGTCATGCTTTAGGCCTCATGTACACGGCTGCTGGTAAACGGACGTTTAGGAGCAGTTGGGCATTTTTTTTCAACTGCTCTTGAACTCTCCTCTATGTTATCTTATCAGTACATGTACACAGGGTCATTTATCGTCGTTCCTAGGCAGTTGCATTTAGAGGCTTTTATGGAAGCCAAAAAAATGCGTTCAGAAGCTGAGTTTAGAGGCATTTCAAACGCTAAACATGGCTAAATGCGGTAACTTGCGTTTAGCCGCATTTCATTCACATGCATTTTTCATTTTTGGCTATGTTTTGAAAAAAAAAAAAAAAAGTATTTATTTTTTCAAACACTTCTAAACGCAAATGCGGCTAAACGCGACAAGTAAACGTGGCAAAACGGACATTTTAAAAGTGGGTTATTACCTGTCAAGTTAAATCGTCCAGGAGAGGTTGTAAAAGCGTCCCGTGTACATGAAGCCTTAAAGTTGCGTCTGCCAGTAGAATGGTGGCAAACTTCAGTGCATAAAATTCTCCATAGGCGTCACTTTAAACAACTTAAGGAATGGAAGGATTTGCTCCCTTAAAGGATTTGTAAAGGTAATTTTTTTTTTTTTTTTTAAATAACAAACATGTTATACTTACCTCCACTGTGCAGCTCGTTCTGCACAGAGTGGCCCCGAACCTGGTCTTCTGGGGTCCCTCGGCGGCTGTTTCAGCTCCTCCCCGCAAGAACTAACCACCTTAATGCGAGCTCCCTCGCATGGTGGTTAGTTCTTGCGGGAGTTCTCCCGTGATACAACCGGCGGCTATAGCCGCTCACTCTATCACTCGGCCCCACCCACCGACGCACCGCGTCATTGGATGTGATTGACAGCAGCGCGAGCCAATGGCTGCGCTGCTTTCAATCCATCCACTGTAGCCAATCAGCGGCCAGGCTGAGCGGCGAAATGGATGTCGGGAGCGAGCGTCAGACTTTCGAGGTGTCAGGTAAGTAAAACGGGGGGGCTGGGGGCGGCGGTATTGTCGGAAGTTTTTTTACTTTAATGCATAGAATGCATTAAGGTGAAAAAATTTTTACCTTTACAACCCCTTTAACCACTTAAGGACCAGCCTCGTTTTGGAATTTAGGTCTTTACATGTTTAAAACAGTTTTTTTGCTAGAAAGTTACTTAGAACACCCAAACATTATATATTGTTTTTTTTTTCACACTGTATTTGCACAGCGGTCTTACAAGCGCGCTTTTTTTGGAAAAAAAAAATCACTTTTTTGAATAAAAAAATAAGACGACAGTAAAGTTAGCCCATTTGTTTTTATATTGTGAAAGATAATGTTATGCCGAGTAAATTGACACCCAACATGTCACGCTTCAAAATTGCGCCCGCTCGTGGAATGGCGTCAAACTTTTACCCTCAAAAATCTCCGTAGGCGACGTTTAAAAAATTCTACAGGTTGCATGTTTTGAGTTACAGAGGAGGTCTAGGGCTAGAATTATTGCTCTTGCTCTAACGATTGCAGTGATACCTCACATGTGTGGTTTGACCACTGTTTTCATATGCGGGCGCTACTCACGTATGTGTTCGCTTCTGTGCGTGAGCTTGTTGGGACGGGGGGCTTTAAAAAAAAAAAAAAAAATGTATTTTTCTTATTTATTTTACATGATTTTATTTATTTTTACACTGTTTAAAAAAAAAATCGTGTCACTTTTATTCCTATTACAAGGAATGTAAACATCCCTTGTAATAGAAAAAAGCATGACAGGTCCTCTTAAATATGAGATCTGGGGTCATAAAGTCCTCAGATCTCATATTTACACTAAATGCAATAAAATGACATTGAAAAAAATGTGCCTTTAAGATGTATGGGCGGAAGTGACGTTTTAACGCCACCGATAAAAGTGATCTTTGCAGCGAATCCGCCGCAGAGACCACTTTTATCCAAAAGCCGACCGGCGCACGAAAACGGGGATACCGGGGTTATGGCAGCTAGCTGCTGCCATAACAACGATATCCGCCGCCAAACTTAGGATGTACATCGGCGTGCGGCGGTCGCCAAGTGGTTAATGACCAGGCTATTTTTGCGATACGGCACTGCCTCACTTTAACTGACAATTGCGCGGTCGTGCGTCGTTGTACCCAAACAAATTGATGTCCTTTTTTCCCACAAATAGAGCTTTCTTTTGGTGGTATTTGATCAGCTCTGCGGTTTATATTTTTGCGCTATAAACACAAAAAAAGCGACAATTTAAAAAAAAAAAAAACAATATTTTTTACTTTTTGCTATAATAAATATCCTCAGATTTAAAAAAAAACAAATTTCTTTATCAGTTTAGGCCAACATGTATTTTGGTAAAAAAAAAAACGCAATAAGCGTATATTGATTGGTTTGCGCAAAAGTTATAGCATCTACAAAATAGGGGATAGATTTATGGCATTTTTATTATTATTTTTTTTTTTTTTTTACTAGTAATGGCAGCGATCTGTGATTTTTAGCGGGACTGCGACATTGTAGTGGACAGATTGGACACTTTTGACACATTTTTGGGACCATTGACATTTATACAGCGATCAGTGCTATAAAAATGCACTGATTACTGTGTAAATGTCACTGGCAGGGGAGGGGTTAACACTTGGGGCGATCAAGGGGTTAAATGTGTTCCTTGGGAGGTATTTCTAATTGTGGGGGGATGGGATTGACTGGAGGAGGAGAGAGATCGCTGTTACTGATCACTAGGAGCAGCAGATCTGTCTCTCCTCCCCTGTCAGAACGGGGATCTGTCTGTTTACATTGAGAGATCCTCGTTCTGGCTCTCTGAGGAGCGATCATGGGTGGCCCGCGGTCACCCCTATCACTCTTAAAGCGGTCGACGTACAGTTACGGTGATTCGCCCAGGAGAGCCAACCTGCCACAGTATAATGACTCTGGCTAGTCCTTAAGCAATTAAACAACTTTACAGGTTACCAGTTTAGAGTTGCACAAGAGGTCTGGTGCTAGAATTATTGCTCTCGCTCAGACGTTCGGGACAATACCTCACATGTGTGATACAATCACTGTTTACATATGGAACAATATCTGATGAGCCTCAAGAACACAGCACTCAGCCTGTGAAGTCTCTGTAATCATTAGCCATGATAAGGGCCTGACGACCGAAACGCGTTGCCACTGTTATTCACATGCAATAATAACGATATTTTTGCCAACTTCCATGGCACCGGCCTTTCTCCTTTTTTGCATGGACCATTTACATATGTGTGCAGAAGTAACATGTTTGCATTTGCGCGTAAGTACGGGGGGACGGGGGTACTCTATTTTTTTTTTTATTATTATTGTTATTCTTTATGTTATACAAAACTTTATTTTTTACACTTTTTTTTTGGATTAACTTTATTGCTATCACAAGGGCTGAACAACATTACTTATGACAGCATGGGCCGTGTCAGGTCCTCTTTATGGAGAGATCTGGTGTTATTTGATCACCTCTGCATTTTTTTTTTTTGCTATAAACAAAAAAAGAGTGACAATTTTGAAAAACGTATTTTTTGCTATAATAGATATCCCCAGGTTTAAAAGAAAAAAGGAATTTCTTTATTAGTTTAGGCCACTTTGTATCCTTCTACATATTTTTGGTAAAAAAAAAAAACAATATCGCGTCTACAAAATAGGGGATAGATTTATGGACTTTTTATATTTAGATATACTAATGAATTGAAGCCAAACTCTAGCTCACACCTTATAATCAGTGACAGCAAACGTTTTTTTTTTCCCTTTGGGATAAAGGTTTTATATGAATAAATAATGATAATTTTAATCACCCCTGCCACTGTTAAATGGTTTGCCTCATCAATGTAAACTGATACATTCTGCTGGAGAGTTTGTGCTGTGAAAGACAACAGACTTGCTGGCTGGATTACTAGATGACAATAGAAGAAAGATAGCCTAAAAAATGAAACTAATGCAGCCATCACAACTAAGAATTGACAAGCTGCAATATAATAAATGTTTGCTTTTGGGTTTAATACCACTTTTAATCATTACAGATATAACTAACAACTCCATTACATCTGCTGATTGACAGCACAATTTACATATAGCTACTACTGCTATGGGGAAATTAAAGATTTATTTTTCCTCAGTAGGGCTTGGCTTACTGATGGCACATGGGTCTTTTGTTACATGAACCTTTCAGGAACTTTCCAAGCCTACCTAACCAGAGGGAGGAGGCGGACCTCCTATCTCAATTTGGATTAGCAGCAAGGATTGGAAGTGTTATCATAATGGGGGGTTTTAATGATCCAGACATAGACTGGGCGGAGGGAGCCGCGCATTCATCTAAGGCTCGCCAGTTCCTAAATGTCTTGCAGGACAATTACATGGGTCAGATGGTAGACGCACCAACTAGAAACAATACGTTGCTAGACCTACTGATTATCAACAATACAGACCTGATCACGGATGTGGAAATACGGGGCAATTTAGGAAACAGCGATCACAGGTTAATTCGTTTCAGTATAAATCACACATATAGGAAACATAAGGGGAATACAAGGACACTGAATTTCAAAAGAGTCAACTTCCCTAAACTACGATCCTTGCTAGAAAATACAAATTGGGATCAAATCTTAGGAACAAAGAACACGGAGGAGAGATGGGTTAGCTTTAAGAGCATATTAAATAAGGGCATTAGCCAGTGCATCCCAATGGGAAATAAATTTAAAAGAGTTAATCAAAGTCCTGGATGGCTTAACTCCAACATAAAAATGCATATAAAAGCAAAGGAGAAGGCCTTCAAAAAATACAAGGCTGAGGGATCTTTATCAGCATTCCATCTTTACAAAGAATGCAACAAGAAATGTAAGGGTGCAATCAGGGCGTCTAAGATAGAACATGAAAGACACATAGCAGAGGAGAGTAAGAAAAATCCCAAAAAAGTTTTTAAGTACATAAATAGTAAGAAAGGGAGAACAGACCATATAGGTCCCATAAAGAATGATGAAGGTAATCTGGTTACTAAGGATGGGGAGATGGAGAAGGTATTGAATTTATTCTTCTCCTCAGTTTTCATGAGGGAATTGGGGGGCTTCAGTAACCAAAACTGCAGTGTTTATCCTCATGACACAACACAGGAAGCACCTCCATGGCTAACAGAGGACAGAATGAGAAATAGACTTGAAAAGCTTAACATTCATAAATCACCGGGTTCGGATGGCTTGCACCCGAGGGTCCTTAAGAAATTCAGTCAAGTAATTGCCAGACCATTGTTCCTAATTTTTACTGACAGTCTACTGACTGGAATGGTACCAGCCTATTAGAGAAAAGCCAATGTAGCACCAATATTTAAAAAAGGGCCCAAAATACATCCCTGGGTATTACAGACCAGTTAGCCTAACATCAATAGTATGTAAACTCTTGGAGGGGATGATAAGGGACTATATACAAGATTTTAGTAATGAGAACGGTATCATTAGCAGTAATCAGCATAGATTCATGAAGAATCGTTCTTTCCAAACCAATCTATTAACCTTCTATGAGGAGGTGAGTTGCCATCTAGATAAAGGAAGACCCGTAGACGTGGTGTATCTGGATTTTGCAAAAGCATTTGATACAGTTCACCATAAACGTTTACTGTACAAAGTAAGGTCAGTAGGCATGGACCATAGGGTGAGTACATGGATTGAAAACTGGCTACAAGGGCGAGTTCAGAGGGTGGTGATAAATGGGGAGTACTCAGAATGGTCAGGGGTGGGTAGTGGGGTCCCCCAGGGTGGTTTCTGTCCTGGGACCAATCCTATTTCATTTATTCATAAACGACCTGGATGATGGGGTAAACAGCTCAATCTCTGTATTTGCAGACGATACTAAGATAAGCAGGGCAATAACTTCTAAGCAGGATGTGGAAACCTTGCAAAAAGATCTGAACAAATGAATGGGGTGGACAACTACACGGCAAATGAGGTTCAATGTAGAAAACTGTAAAATAATGCATTTGGGTTGCAAAAATATGAATGCAATCTATACACTGGGGGGAGAACCTCTGGGGGAATCTAGGATGGAAAAGGACCTGGGGGTCCTAGTAGATGATAGGCTCAGCAATGGCATGCAATGCCAAGCTGCTGCTAACAAAGCAAACAGACTATTGGCATGCATTAAAAGGGGGATCAACTCCAGAGATAAAACGATAATTCTCCCGCTCTACAAGGTCCGGCCACACCTGGAGTATGCCGCCAGTTCTGGGCACCAGTCCTCAGGAAGGATGTACTGGAACTGGAGAGAGTCCAGAGAAGACAAAGCTAATAAAGGGTCTGGAGGATATTAGTTATGAGGAAAGGTTGTGAGCACTGAACTTATTCTCTCTGGAGAAGAGACGCTTGAGAGGGGATATCATTTCAATGTACAATATATATACGAAACAGTGAAGGTTAGTATAAATGTAACCTTAACCCCTTAACGCCGGCACTGCCCGGGCCTTTATGAGGTTTCTGAGGCGGGGCAGGGTTTCTGATCGTGTGACCACCGTGATTGGCTGTCACAGCGATCACATGATTTGAAAGCTCCTGATCGCAAGTGGAGATCGGGAGCTTTCCATTAGCCACCGTTAACTGTGCTAGGAGCATGCAGGGCACACGCTCTTGGCACTGCTCGGTTTACATTCTGGTATGCAGGCCCACCCGCCGAGAGGCTGCTACTAAGTGTACCGACAGCGTAAAGGGGTTAAAGAAGTTTGCATTAAGTCTATAGAGCAATTGTGTGGAAGAGCGCTAATTGTTTAGTCTTAACAAAAATATCATTATACAGTGCCTTGAAAAAGTATTTATACCCCTTTGAGATTTTCCATATTTTGTCATGTTACAACCAAAAACTTAAATGTATTTTATTGGGATTGTATGTGATAGACCAACACAAAGTGGCACATAATTGTGAAGTGGAAGTAAAATCATAAATGGTTTTCAATTTTTTTACAAATAAATATGTGAAAAGTGTTGCATGCATTTTGTATTCAGCCCCCTTTTCTCTGATACCCCTAACTAAAATCTAGTGAAACCAATTGCCTTCAGAAGTCACCTAATTAGTAAATAGAGTCCACCTGTGTGTAATGTAATCTCAGTATGAATACAGCTGTTCTGTGAAGCCCTTAGAGATTTGTTAGGGAACCTTAGTGAACAAACAGCATCATGAAGGCCAAGGAACACAGTAGACAGGTCAGGGATAAAGTTGTGGAGAAGTTTAAAGCAGGGTTAGGTTATAAAAAAGAATGCCAAGCTTTGAAAATCTCCCAGAGCCCTGTTCAATCCATCATCCGAAAATGGAAAGAGTATGGCACAACTGCAAACCTACCAAGACATGGCCGTCCACCTAAACTGACAGGCCGGGCAAGGAGAGCATTACTCTGAGAAGCACCCAAGAGGCCCATAGTAACTCTGGAGGAGCTGCAGAGATCCACAGCTCAGGTGGTAGAAGGGCACAGGACAACTATTAGTTGTGCTATCCACAAATCTGGCCTTTATGGAAGAGTAGCAAGAAGAAAGCCATTGTTGAAAGAAAGCCATAAGAAGTCCTGTTTGCAGTTTGCGAGAAGCCATGTGGGGACAATGTGGAAGAAGGTGCTCTGGTCTGATACCAGAATAGAACTTTTTGTCCTAAAATCAAAATGCCATGTGTGGCAGAAACTAACCCTGCACAATACCCTGAACACACCATCCCCACTGTGAAACATGGTGGTGGCAGCATCATGTTGTGGGGATTATTGTCTTCAGCAGGCACAGGGAAGTTGATCAGAGTTGATGGGAAGTTGGATGGAGCAAAATACAGGGCAATCTTAGAAGAAAACCTGTTATGCCTCATACACACGGTCGGATTTTCCAATGGAAAATGTTCGATGGGAGCCCTTTGTCAGAAATTCTGGCCGTGTGTAGGCTCCATCGGACAGTTTCCATCGGAATTTCCGTCACACAAAATTTGAGACCTGGATCTCGAATTGTCCCACAACAAAATCTATTGTCGCAAATTCCGATCGTTTGTACACAATTGCGCACAAAGTTCCACGCATGCTCGGAATCAAGCAGAAGAGCCGCACTGGCTATTGAACTTCCCTTTTCTCGACTCGTCGTACAGTAGGTGACCGCGATATTGTGTCAATCTCGCTGTTGTTATCGGCGAGATTTGACATCTGCGAGCCCCATCGTGGGAGCCAGCGCCGAGCTGGCTCGCTCATCGGGAAAGGAAAACTTTTTTTCCTTTCGTGATGAGCGACAGGCAGTGCTGACAGCTGTCTGGTATGAATCATGAGGGGGAACACCACGCCAAATTTTAAATAAAAAACCAGCATGGGTTCCTCCCCAGTGGTATACCAGGCCCTTAGGTCTGGTATGGATATTAAGGGGAACCCCCTACGCCAAAAAAAATGGTGTGGGGGTCCTCCCATCATACCAGACCCTTATCCAAACATGCAGCCCGGCCGGTCAGGAAAGGGGGTGGGGACGAGCGAGCGCCCCCCCCCCTCCTGGACCGTACCAGGCCGCATGCCCTCAACATGGGGGGTGGGTGCTTTGGGCCCTGCAGCCCCCCCCACCCCAAAGCACCTTGTCCCCATGTTGAAGAGGACAAGGGCCTCTTCCCAACAACCCTGGCCGTTGGTTGTTGGGGTCTGCGGGCGGGGGCTTATCAGAATCCGGGAGCCCCCTTTAATATTACCTTTAATAATAACATCGTACCCCTGCCCATTCACCTAGGGAAAAAAGTGTCAATAAAAAAAAAACACACTACACAGGTTTTTATAGTAATTTATTAGACAGCTCCTGGGGTCCTCTTCCGACTTCGGGGGTCTTCTTCCTACTTCGGCGCTCTCTCCGGCCTCATCTCCCGGTGTTTGACCTCTTCTCCCGGTGTCCGGTTCTTCTCCGGCTCCTCCGCTATCATCTGCCGCTTTTGCTAGTGGTGGCCCGGATTTCTGCATCGTCTTCTTCCCTCTTCTCTTCTCCCGATGTTGACACGACGCTCTGTCCCGCTGTAATGCTGTTTGAGCGCTCCGCAATGACTTATATAGGCGGTGACCCCGCCACTTATGACGTCACAGCCCCGGGGCATGCTGGGACTGTGAGGTCATAAGGGAGCATGATCATCGGATGACATGACCACGCCCCCTTATGACCTCACAGTCCCAGCATGGCCCGGGACTGTGATGTCATAAGGGGGCGGGGTCACCGCCTATATAAGTCATTGCGGAGCACTCAGACAGCATTACAGTGGGAGAGAGCTTCGTGTCAACATCGGAAGAAGAGGGGAGAAGACGACGAAGAAGACCGGGTCACCGCTAGCAAAAGAGCGGCAAAAGAGCAGATGATAGCGGAGGAGCCCGGCAGAAGAACCGGAGAGTGGGAGAAGAGGCTGAACACCGGGAGAAGAGGCCGAACACCGGGAGAAGAGGCCGGAGACCGGGAGAAGAACCGGACATCGGGAGAAGAGGCCGGAGAGAGAGGAGAAGAACCGGACATCGGGAGAAGAGGCCGAAGAGACCCCTGAAGTCAGAAGAAGACCCCCGGAGCTGCCTAATAAAAACCTGTCTAGTGTGTTTTTTTATGGAAACTTTTTTCCCCTAGGTGAATGGGTAGGGGTACGATGTACCCCATACTCATTCACATAGGGTGGGGGGCCGGGATCTGGGGGCTTCCGGATTCCGATAAGCCCCCCGCCCGCAGACCCCAACAACCAACGGCCAGGATTGTCGGGAAGAGGCCCTTGTCCTCATCAACATGGGGACAAGGTGCTTTGGGGTGGGGGGCCCGCAATGCATGTTTGCATGTTTGTTGTCAAAAAGTCCGATTGTGTGTACGGGCCTTTACACATAGTTAGGCACATATTTAAACCCTTTGATTGCCCTAGATGGTAACCCTTTCCCAGCCAGTGTCATTAGTACAGTGACAGTATATTTTTAGTACTAATCACTGTATTAATGGCACTGGTGTTGTCAGTGGCAGTTAGTCAGTTCCCCGCCAGTGTCAGTTAGTGTCAGATTGACCGCCGCACTATAGCAATCCCATTATAAGTCGTTGATCGCTGCCATTAGTATTATAAAACAAAATAAAAATTTCAGCAGATACGTATACCATAGTTTTTTTTTTGTTTCAATATTTTTATTGAAATAGATGAGAGAATGGTGAACAGTTTACAAAAAGAGGACATAATGCAATCCAGAGCGGGGAAGGACCACTCTAGTAATGTTTTATTTTACGGAGATATATACCATAGTTTGTAGATTCTATAACTTTCATGCACACTTCTCACTATATAAAATTAATGGGATTTTTTTTATCAAAAACATGTAGCAGAATTCATTTTGCCCAAATTTTATAAAGAAATTAGATTTTTTATTTTTTTTTAATTATTGGATATGTTTTATAGCAGAAAGTAAAAAATATTGTGTTTTTTCAAAATGTTTTGGGGTTTATCGTTTAAATAATAAAAAATAAAAAAAACAATGGTGATCAAATACTACCAAAAGAAAGATCTATTTGTGTGAAAAATAAATGATGTAAATTTAGTTTGGGTATAGCGTCGCATGACCGCGCAATTACCAGTTAAAATTAGCGCAGTGCCGAATAGCAAAAAATGGCCTAGTCACATACCTCCCAACTTTTTGAGATGGGAATGAGGGATACCTATTGGCAAAATTATGTAGACAAAGGACACACCCCCTGCCACACCCTCTTAAAGGAGAATTATACAAAAATATTAGTTAACTCCACAACTGCATTTTTTTACCACTCCTATTCCTTTATATTGGCTTTTGAAATTTACAGATGCAGCAATTTAGAAATTGGATGAAAGGTTTAGCACTGGGAAACACTTTTTGAAAGATAAAAAAGTACATTTTATATACAACTATTTAGATCAGACCAAAATGAGGGACAGATGAGGAGAAAAGAGGTACAGAGGGACATTGCTCTGAATCAGGGACAGTCCCTCGAAATCAGGAATAGTTGGGAGCTATGTGGTCATGAAGGGGGGTAAAATCTTCTGGAGCTGAAGTGGTTAAAAAGCATTTCTTGAGCTCTAGTCTAGTGATTTTGTCTAGGCTGGGATGACATCATCACTCTGCTGCAGGCAGGAGGAGGCATTTCTATAGTCTCCTCTCTCCAACCAGGTACATTTTCTCCAAATGGCACTTGGAAAGTCCCACTCTTATGGCTAGCATTTTAGGTCATTGTGTTTGTTTGTTTTTTTGTCCTAGTCTTGATATCCAAAAATAGATACAACTATTTTTGTGTGTTGTTCCTCACAAAAGGAAATTGGTGTTGTTGCCATAAAAATACTGCGGGATTTGTCTTTCTGATACTCATCCGCTCAACGACAACCGTTTCCCGGACTTTCACGGTCTGAAGCGTCACTGATAAGCGATGGGAAACAAGCCGGGCAGAAGTTGGGTACAGTGGGAGATATTTCTGGAGGTGAAAGATGAGACAACCATGTTATGTTTCACCATCCCAGGCTGCACTAATCCCTCTGATTTTCTCAACCTCAGAAAAAAAAAAAATGAAACGGGCTGTTCATAGAGCCGGAGGATTTCTGTGATTAATTAATTCAGGATTTGCAGGGAGTCAGAAGGTCATCCTCCCGTATTGTGTAGGTCTTGCTCACCAGGTCTGCTTTACTTATGCATTCTGCTCCTGGCAGCAGGTGACTGTTAACCCGCTGAGTGCTAGAGGGCGCTTCAGCACAAACTCTGCCGCCCTTCCAAAGTTTCTCACAACTTGCCAAATTCCGGTAAATTGTACCAATGGAATAATAAAAATGTGCTATTTAAAGGTGACCTGCCACCGCGAGAAATGCGTTTAGATATGCAGAAGCTTGCTAATTAGTCAGAGTAGCATGTTTTTGCTAAAAGAAAATCCCTAAATCAAGTACTGGATTCACTAAAAATCAGTCTAAACTCAATAAAAAAAAGTAAATTCACACATAAACTATATTGTCAAAAGTATTGGGACACCTGCCTTTACACGCACAGGAACATTAATGGCATCCCTGTCTTCGTCCGTAGGGTTCAATATTGAGTTGGCCCACCCTTTGCAGCTATAACAGCTTCAACTCTTCTGGGAAGGCCATCCACAAGGTTTAGGAGTGTGTCTATGGGAATGTTTTACCATTCTTCCAGAAGGGCATTTGTGAGATCAGGCACTGATGTTGGACGAGAAGGCCTGGCTCGCAGTCTCCACTCTTATTCATCCCAAAGGTGTTCTATCATGTTGAGGTCAGGATGTGCAGGCCAGTCAAGTTCCTACACCCCAAACTCGCTCATCCATGTCTTTATGGACCTTGCTTTGTGTAGAAGAAGGGAGTGTGTCAGTCAGTCCTGAGTTCTCCTTATGCCCTGTACACACGACCGGTTTTGCCGTTGGAATAAACTCTGAAGTTCCGACAGAATTCCGCTCAAGTTGTCTTGCATACACACGGTCACACCAAAGTCCAACTGTCCAGAACGCGGTGACGTACAACAAGTACGACGGGACTAGAAAAAGGAAGTTCAATAGCCAGTAGCCAATAGCTTCTGTCTTGTACTTGCTTCAGAGCGAGCGGGTTTCCCGATAGTAATTGGTTCCGTCAGAAATATTTAGAACATGTTCTCTATCTAAGTCCATCTGAATTTTCGATGGAAAAAGTCCGATGGGGCATACACACAGTCAGAATTTACGATTTACGATGAAAAGCTCCCATCGGACTTTTTCTGACAGACATTCTGCTCGTGTGTACGCGGCATTAGAGTAGCAAGGTATCATGGTGCTGGATACAGAAGCAGGACTGTAGCAGGACATCACTGAGTTCTGATTAAATGTGAGTCTGCCAGGTGGGATGCAATGTGTGAGAGTTGAACTTATGAAGCTGAGGAGTATCAGCCTTGAGAAGGTCGTACAAACAAGCCTAGCGAGTCTGAACAGCCACTCTGTTCAGATGATTCCATTCATCCTTTTCTTGATCCTCATTTCTTTCAAAGATGGCAAATCCAAGTAGCTAAACACAAACCCACGGCTCTGGGAAACGTCTAAAACCTCCAGGGACTTGGCTTTTAAGGGCTAAGAGATTCCCAAATCCTTCTCTGGGACCAGAACTTTTAGGAGCGATCTGATGAGTTTGTGCATGGTTTCCGGCCGAAACGCTCTTGAAGACAGAAGTTGAGTTCCAGTGTGTTGAGAAGTTAAAAGTTTGTAAGAAGCGACACCGAGTGTTCGGACCAATCGAAAGGTAGCTTCATGCGGCTTAGCTTCGGCAAGCTGCGAGTGGGCCATTCTAAAAGAGTCTGGAAGCTGTTGAGCCAGTCGGTATTGGCTAGACAGAAATTAACTAGTATAACCAGAGGGTAAAACCTGAATGGCTCCAAATACGTCAGTGTCCAGTTCAGCTCCAGTTCCTGGAGCTCCCCGCAGTGAACGCTGTCTAGGAACTGGAGGAGGAACTCGGCCCTCTCTAAATCGAAATTTGCGTGAACTACGAGCAGGCTGGCGTCTCAGGAAATGAGGTGGTAAGCATACTGGTGGACCCACTCCTTCCACTTTTCAAACTCCTTCACCGACACAAGCACCCTATCCATGCTGGAAAGGACTGCCCCGGGCCTCATGAAGTCCACCACCCTCCAAAGCTGCGGAGTGCGCATCAGCTTGCCCCAGTCTGAGCACACTAGGGGCGCTGTGCACTTTTCTACTTCGAAGAGGAAAGAGAAGATGTGAAGCTGGCAGTCCATCGGCAGAAGATTGAATGGAAAATAAGTCTAATGCCGCGTACACAAGAGCGGACTTTACGGCAGACTTTGCCCGGCGGACTTTTCGACGGACTTTACGACGGACTTTCTGAATGAACGGACTTGCCTACACACAATCCACCAAAGTCCGGCGAATTCTTACGTGATGACGTACGACTGGACTAAAACAAGGAAGTTCATAGCCAGTAGCCAATAGCTGCCCTAGTGTCGGTTTTTGTCCGTCGAACTAGCATACAGACGAGCGGACTTTTCGACCGGACTCGAGTTTGACGGAAAGATTTAAAACATGTTTCAAATCTAAGTCTGTCCAACTTTTGAGAAAACAAAGTCCGCTGGAGCCCACACACATCGAATTGTCCGACGAAATCCCGTCCGCCGGGCAAAGTCTGCCGTAAAGTCCGCTCGTGTGTACGCGGCATTAGCCTTGCTCCTGACCGCTTTCAGCATGGAATTCACAGAGGAAGTCGAGGGGACTTCATGAGATTGTATGTCCGCAGCTTCCAGCCCCACAGAAGAGTTTGACCATATGATCTTACTTTTCTGAGACATTTTTACTTTGCCCAGAGACTTCTCATACCACAGTAAATGGGGTCACATCGCACTGTTCTTCGTTCTGTCCTCCCGAGTGTTTGTTCAATCCGTGATCCATGTTTGATGCGTTTCCAATTTCTATTATGTTTTTCTTGCATTTTTAGCAAGGTAAATGTGCAGTAAAAATGTGTCCATGTAAAAGGTTTCTTACTTTCACGTACAGTTTTTTTTACCCCTTTCACCCTGTGGTGAGCCACTCAAAGATCACACTGATGAGCTCATCTCCCTGTCACCCTGCTCTCATCTCCTATCAGTAGGGATGAGCTCCTCGTTTGTTCAGAAGACAGGCTCAAACTCAACTTTGCTTGTTCAGCGATTTATTCCGAACACCTGACTTTCAGCCCATTTTGTTTATCACCTGCTACTATATATGATAGGTTCCTTCTTCAAGCTTGTTAGCAACCAGGGATCATTTACTGTCCGGAAATCCCTGGCCATGTGAACAAAGTGGCCAGGATTGTTAAAAGGGAGTTAGTTCACCTTTTCAAAAAAAGGGAATGAAAAGGAGAGCTCACACTGTACACCTTCCCCACTCAACCGGTGTACTTACCTCAGTGGGTTATGAGCCGTCAGTGCTCATGCGACTTGTGTAGCAGTCCGGGGATCTAAAATCCCCGTAACTGTTCCTTCTTTCTGCAGTGCATTCAGGGCAGATCAGAGCAATGCTCTATGCTAGCGCTGACCAATCAGAATTGTTCTGATCAGTTCTCAAAGCCCTGCACAGAGAAGAGGGAGATGACCAGATTTCAAACCCCTGGACCACAACACTGGCTGTGGGCACTGGCCGCTCATCACCCATGGAGGTACAGTGCCGTGAAAAAGTATTTGCCCTCTTCCAGAATTTTTATTTTTTTGCAAATTTGTCACACTTAAATGATTCAGATCATCAATTTTTTATATTACACAAAGATAAGTACAAAATGCAGTTTTTAAATGATAATATAATTTATTATGGGAAAAAGCTGTCCAAACCTGCCTGGAAATATGTGAAAAAGTAATTGCCCCCCTTTGCTAAATCATGAATGACTTGTGACTGTGAATGAACTGTGATTAACCAACATTTTTTGATAGCTTAAATTTTACTTGCCACACCCAAGCCTGATTACTGCCAGACCTGTTGAATCAAGAAATCACATAAATAGAAGCTGTCTGACAAAGTGAAGCACACTAAAAGATCTCAAAAAGCAACATAATAAGCTGCGATCTAAAGAAATTCAAGAACAGATTAGAAACAACGTAATTGACATGTATCAGTCTGGAAAGGTTTACAAAGTCATTTCTAAGGCTTTGGGATTCCAGCGAACCATGGTGAGAGCCATTATCCACAAATGGAGAAAACTTGGAACCTTGGCGAACCTTCCTAGGAATGGCCGGCTTACCAAAATTACAAAATTAAAGAGCACAAAAATGACTCCTCCAGGAGGTCATGAAAGAACCCAGAACAACATCTAAAGAACTGCAGACCTCACTTCCCTCAGGTATGATCAGTGTTCATGATTCAACAATAAGAAAGAAACTGGGCAAATATGGCTTCCATTGGGAAGTGCCAAGGCGAAAACCACTCCTGACCAAAAAAACCCCACAAAGGCTCATCTCACGTTTGCCAAAAAACATCTTGATTATCCCCAAGACTTTTGGGTAAATATTCTGTGGACTGATGAGACAAAAGTTGAACTTTTTGGAAGGTGTGCGTCCCGTTACATCTGGCGTAAAACGAACACAGCATTTCATAAAAAGAACATCATACCAGCAGTCAAACGTGGTGGTGGTACTGTGATGGTCTGGGGCTGATTTGCAGATTCAGGACCTGGACGACTTGCCATAATTGATGGAACCATGAATTCTGAGCTCTACCAGAAAATCCTGAGGGAGAATGTCCGGCCATCATTTCATGACCTCAAGTTCAAACGCACTTGGGTTATGCAGCAGGACAGTGATCCCAAACACACCAGCCAAGTCCACCTCTGAATGGTGCAAAAGGAAAAAAAATAGGGTTTTGTATACAATGCATGAAGGTAAAAAGCCTTCAGGATTTACAACCACTTTAAAAAGTTAGGGAATGGTTAGAACCAATGTCAACTTTTATTTGGGTTTTGTTTTGGCCTATTGGGGAGATTTCCTTTTACTTCCTGTCCTGGAGACACAACAGATAGCGAGCAGAAATAATACTCCACATAACAGGCATCCCAATAGGAAGATTGCCTCTCTCTTCCAGTTCCGGTGACCCTTCGTGCTTTTCCATCACTTTCTGTTCTTATGACTATGGTCACAAGTAGGGATGAGCCGAACACCCCCCGGTTCGGTTCGCACCAGAACCCGCGAACGGACCGAAAGTTCGCACGAACGTTAGAACCCCATTGACGTCTATGGGACTCGAACGTTCGAAATCAAAAGTGCTCATTTTAAAGGCTAATTTGCATGGTATTGTCCTAAAAAGGGTTTGGGGACCCGGGTCCTACCCCAGGGGACATGTATCAATGCAAAAAAAACTTTTAAAAACGGCCGTTTTTTCGGGAGCAGTGATTTTAATGATGCTTAAAGTAAAAAAAAAAAAGTGAAATATTCCTTTAAATATCGTACCTGGGGGGTGTCTATAGTATGCCTGTAAAGTGACGCGTGTTTCCCATGTTTAGAACAGTCCCTGCACCAAATGTCATTTTTAAAGGAAAAAATCTCATTTAAAACTGCTTGCGGGTTTAATGTCATGTCGGGTCATGGCAATATGGATGAAAATCAGTGAGACAAACGGCATGGGTACCCCCCAGTCCATTACCTGGCCCTTTGGGTCTTGTATGGATATTAAGGGGAACCCCGCACCCAAATTAAAATAAGGAAAGGTGTGGGGCCACCAGGCCCTATATACTCTGAACAGCAGTATACAGGTTTGTTGTTAAGTAGAATCTGTTTGTAATTTTGAACATTTTTAACGTGTTTAGCTCCAGCCAAAAAATCTTTTCTAAGCTTTTTGGAAAACATAGGGAAGGGTTATCACCCCTGTGACATTTGTTTTGCTGTCTTTCCTCCTCTTCAGAAGATTTCACCTCACTTTTTTGTCCCAATGAAAAATGTTTTTTGAAAATTTGGGTTTTTTTGTGGAACAAGGATTGGAAAGCATCAGTGGAAAGGAGAAATTGTTTTCCCATATTAACTCTTACAGGAAAGAATTTCCCTTCCTAGGGGTAGATTTCATCTCACTTCCTGTTGTCTCCTTCCGTTTGCAAGTAGGAGTCGTTTGTAAGTTAGATGTTTGAAAGTAGGGTCCTGCCCTATATACTCAGCAGAAATTTGGGCCTTAGGTGTTGCTGTGGCCACAACACTGTAAGCCCTCACAGGGCCCTGCTGTGAAATATTAGATCAAGAATTGTAATTACATGCCCCTGTTGAACAGGAGCTGAAAAATTAGGCCTTAGGCACTGGTGCTGGTGCCACAACACTGCAACCCCTCACAGACACTCTAGTTGGAACGCAGGAACGAGCCCTGCTGCAAAGTATTGCATCAAAAATTGTAATTACATGCCCCTGTTAGACAGGGGCAGAAAAATTGGGCCTTAGGCACTGGTGCTGGTGCCACAACACTGCAACCCCTCACAGACACTCTAGTTGGAACGCAGGAACGAGCCCTGCTGCAAAGTATTGCATCAAAAATTGTAATTACACGCCCCTGTTAGACAGGGGCAGAAAAATTGGGCCTTAGGCACTGGTGCTGGTGCCACAACACTGCAACCCCTCACAGACACTCTAGTTGGAACGCAGGAACGAGCCCTGCTGCAAAGTATTGCATCAAAAATTGTAATTACACGCCCCTGTTAGACAGGGGCAGAAAAATTGGGCCTTAGGCACTGGTGCTGGTGCCACAACACTGCAACCCCTCACAGACACTCTAGTTGGAATGCAGGAACGAGCCCTGCTGCAAAGTATTACATCAAAAATTGTAATTACACGCCCCTGTTAAACAGGGGCTGAAAAATTGTGCCTTAGGCACTGGTGGTGGCGCCCAGAACCAAAAATGTTCTTACAAGCTATCAGCGTGATGATTGAGGAGGAAGAGGATAATTACTCAGGGATAGTCACTCAGCATCAGCATAGGCAGTCTTTGAAGGGATCTGAGATTTCAAAAAAAATTATTCGGTTACATCAGCATCAGGTGCTTGGTAGCTGGTGGTGATCCAAGACTCATTCATTTTTATGAAGGTCAGCCGATCGACCGAGTCGGTGGACAGACGCACCCTGTGATCGGTTACCACGCCTCCAGCAGCACTGAATGTGCGTTCCGAAAGAACGCTGGATGCAGGACAGGCCAGTAGCTCAATTGCATACTGTGCAAGCTCTGGCCAGTGATCCATCCTCAAGACCCAGTAACCCAGAGGATTTTCGGTGGGAAAGGTGTCCAAGTCTGATCTTGCCCCTAGGTATTCCTGCACCATGTAAAACAGACGCTGGCGATGGTTGCTGGAACCGATCATACCTTGGGGCTGCGGACCAAAAAATTGTCTGAACGCATCGGTCAGACGGCCACCTTCTCCACCGCTCCTTCTTTGACTGACCGAAGCCTCAGCAACACGTTGTCCAGAAACAGGAGTTTGTAACCTCCCAGTCTCTGGGAACGCGTTGCACAGACCTTTCTGCAAGGCCTCCCGAAGATGTTTCATCCTCTGCTCCCTCTGCGATGGCAAGATAAGGTCCGCAACCTTACCCTTGTAACGTGGATCAAGGAGGGTTGCCAGCCAGTATTGGTCCTTCTCCTTGATACCACGAATACGAGGATCCTTACGCAGGCTTTGCAGGATCAGGGAGGCCATGCAGCGTAGGTTTGCTGAGGCATTCGGTCCGGAGTCCTCTGGGTCACTAAGAACGACATGGTCCGCAGCCACCTCCTCCCAGCCACGTACAAGTCCATGTGTTTCTTGGGACTGATCCCTTAAAGACTGCTGCTGATGCTGAGTGCCAGGCTCCACCTCCATACTGACACAATCTTCCTCCTCCTCCTCTTCCTCCTCGTCCTCTTCCTGTGTGATCGGCGGGCACGCAGGAACACTGTCTGGATAAAGGGGGCCTTGAGAGCTAAGGAAGTCCTCCTCTTCCTGCCTCTGTTCTGCCTCCAGTGCCCTGTCCATTATTCCACGCAGCGTGTGCTCCAACAGGTGGACAAGGGGGACAGTGTCACTGATGCATGCACTGTCACTGCTCACCATCCTCGTGGCCTCCTCGAATGGTGACAGGACAGTGCATGCATCCCTGATTATGGCCCACTGGCGTGGGCAAAAAAAACCAAGCTCCCCTGACCCTGTCCTGGTGCCATAGTCGCACAGGTACTCATTGATGGCCCTCTGCTGCGTGTGCAGCCGCTGCAGCATGGCCAACGTTGAGTTCCACCTGGTGGGCATGTCACAGATTAGGCGGTTCTTGGGCAGGTTAAACTCCTTTTGGAGGTCCGTCAGCCGAGCACTGGCATTATATGACCGGCGGAAATGCACACAGACTTTCCTGGCCTGCCTCAGGACATCCTGTAAGCCCGGGTACCTGCCCAAGAACCGCTGCACCACCAAGTTAAGGACGTGAGCCAAACAGGGCACATGGGTCATTTGTCCCTGTCGGAGGGCAGAGAGGAGGTTGGTGCCATTGTCGCAAACCACCATTCCTGCCTTAAGTTGGCGTGGCGTCAACCACCTCTGAACCTGCCCCTGCAGAGCTGACAAAACCTCTGCCCCAGTGTGGCTCCTGTCCCCCAAGCACACCAGCTCAAGCACCGCATGGCATCTTTTGGCCTGCGTACTTGCGTAGCCCCTTGAACGCCTACGGAGCACCGCTGGTTCCGAGGAAGAGGCCATGGAGGAAGAAGAAGAGGAGGGGGTGGAGGAGAGAGGTGTGTCACAATCAGCATTTTGGAGGCGTGGTGGCGGAACAACCTCCAACACTACTGCACCTTGTCCTGCATCCTTCCCAGCTGCCAGCAGAGTCACCCAATGCGCCGTGAAACTTAGGTAACGTCCCTGTCCATGCCTGCTGGACCATGAGTCAGCGGTAATATGCACCTTACCGCTGACCGCCCTGTCCAGCGAGGCATGGACATTGCCTTCCACATGCCGGTAGAGAGCCGGAATCGCCTTCCGTGAGAAAAAGTGGCGTTTGGGTACCTGCCACTGAGGAACCGCACATTCCACAAACTCACGGAAGGGGGCAGAGTCTACCAACTGAAAAGGCAGCAGTTGAAGTGCTAGCAATTTTGCCAAGCTAGCATTCAACCGCTGGGCATGTGGATGGCTGGGAGCAAACTTCTTTCGGCGGTGCAGCAGCTGGGGCAGGGAAATTTGCCTGGTACAATCTGACGTCGGTGTACCAAAAGCAGATTGCCCACAAGTACTTGGCTGTGACACACCTAATTCTACACCTTCATTCCTCTCACTGCAGGTCTCAGAGAGGACTGAAGGTCTAGTGGGGTTGGAAATCTCAGCTGATGAGGAGCAAGGAGAGATCCTCTTTGTTCTTTGGTGTGGGTCTTTTAGATACGCTTGCCAACGAACTGCATGGCAGGTCAACATATGTCTGGTCAAGCATGTGGTACCCAAGCGGGAGATGTTTTGGCCACGCGAGATACGCTTGAGACATATGTTGCAAATAGCAGCGGTGCGATCTGATGCACTCGTCTCAAAAAAGGCCCACACCAAAGAACTTTTTGAATAACGCGCAGAGACTGCAGCGCCCTGCACATGTGGAGCTTTGGGGTGTGATGCAGTCAATGTGCTGCCCTTAGGCTGGCCCCTGGAGGGCATCCTGCCTCGTTGGTGATGTGCCGCCGCCTCCTCCTCCTCCTCCTCCTCCTCCTCCTCCTCTCTCCTATCAGGCACCCACGTTGAGTCAGTGACCTCATCATCCCCTCCCTCCTCATCACTGGAGCAAACCTGGCAGTATGCTGCAGCAGGGGGAGCATGACTGCCAGATTGCTGTCCTTCTTGGGCACCCCCTCTGTCCGTGCTCATGTTACTGCCTTCATCGAGCTCAGTATCGTCATCAGAGCCTTCCAAACGCTGGGCATCCTCCTGGAGCATGTACCCAACACTGTGGTCAAACAGTTCGAGGGAATCCTCATGAGGACATGGTGGAGCTAGGGAAGGAGTCACTGATGACATTGAGCTGAGGGAAGAGGCCGCTGCTTTGCCAGACAAAGCACCCTGGGCATGGGTGAGAGAGGATGAGGAGGATGAGGACGGCTTGGTCATCCACTCGACCAAGTCTTCCGCATGTTGCGGCTCAACACGGCCAGCTGCCGAAAAAAAGGCCAAGCGTGTCCCATGGCCACGTGCTGATGAGGATGCACCGTCTCCACGACCAGCACTAGACACAGAGCCTGCTTGCCCTCTCTTATTGGCTTGTGACTGTCTGCCTCTCCTTCTTGGCCTTCCAGACATACTAATGGCCTGTAGCTGCACTAAGCTGGGATAGAACACCTGTAATTTTCTTCAAGTAGCTTTATATACTGTAACCAGACAAGCCTGCCTGTCAGTAGGAAGATAACAGGAACGGATCTAGCTGAACACTGTGAGCAGGACGCACTGTACTAAATGTAAATAGTCTAGCTGCCTGACCGTGGTACTAATAGGATCAAATAGAACACCTGTAATTTTCTTCAGGTAGCTTTATATACTGTAACCAGACAAGCCTGCCTGTCAGTAGGAAGATAACAGGAACGGATCTAGCTGAACACTGTGAGCAGGACGCACTGTACTAAATGTAAATAGTCTAGCTGCCTGACCGTGGTACTAATAGGATCAAATAGAACACCTGTAATTTTCTTCAGGTAGCTTTATATACAGTAACCAGACAAGCCTGCCTGTCAGTAGGAAGATAACAGGAACGGATCTAGCTGTACACTGTGAGCAGGACGCACTGTACTAAATGTAAATAGTCTAGCTGCCTGACCGTGGTACTAATAGGATCAAATAGAACACCTGTAATTTTCTTCAGGTAGCTTTATATACAGTAACCAGACAAGCCTGCCTGTCAGTAGGAAGATAACAGGAACGGATCTAGCTGAACACTGTGAGCAGGACGCACTGTACTAAATGTAAATAGTCTAGCTGCCTGACCGTGGTACTAATAGGATCAAATAGAACACCTGTAATTTTCTTCAGGTAGCTTTATATACTGTAACCAGACAAGCCTGCCTGTCAGTAGGAAGATAACAGGAACGGATCTAGCTGAACACTGTGAGCAGGACGCACTGTACTAAATGTAAATAGTCTAGCTGCCTGACCGTGGTACTAATAGGATCAAATAGAACACCTGTAATTTTCTTCAGGTAGCTTTATATACTGTAACCAGACAAGCCTGCCTGTCAGTAGGAAGATAACAGGAACGGATCTAGCTGAACACTGTGAGCAGGACGCACTGTACTAAATGTAAATAGTCTAGCTGCCTGACCGTGGTACTAATAGGATCAAATAGAACACCTGTAATTTTCTTCAGGTAGCTTTATATACTGTAACCAGACAAGCCTGCCTGTCAGTAGGAATTTAACAGGAACGGATCTAGCTGAACACTGTGAGCAGGACGCACTGCACTAAATGTAAATAGTCTAGAAGATAACAGGAACGGATCTAGCTGAACACTGTGAGCAGGACGCACTGACTGCACTAAATGTAAATAGCAGGAACGGATCTAGCTGAACACTGTGAGCAGGACGCACTGCATTAAATGTAAATAGTCTAGATAGAAGATAACAGGAACGGATCTAGCTAAACTGAATACAGTGTATATATATATATGCAACACCTGGGATGCATATATATACACAATACACTGTAAGTGCAGCTAACTGACTGACTGTTCTGCCTAATCTATCTAATAGACATGTGCATTCGTTTTCGTCCAAATGCATTTTCGTCCGAATTTCAGGTATTTTCGTTATCGTTTTAAGAAACGATAACGAAAGTGCAGAGTCCGAAAAACGAAAGATCCGACATAAACAAATGCTTTATTTTCCTTTTCGTTGCTACAACAGTTCGATATAGATAGGAGATTCGACATGATGATGACAATAACAATCTGTGTCCATCAAACCTATGGTCGAATGTGCCTAACCTTAACTATTAGTCCAAGATTATTCTACATAGAGAGAAAAGATTCGACATAGAGAGAAAAGATTCGACGTAGGGGAGAAAAGATTCGACGTAGGGGAGAAAAGATTCGACGTAGGGGAGAAAAGATAAATAAAAATAATGATGATGATGAATGTTATTGGCTGATTGTAACCAAAGAGGAGGAGCAGTAAAATAGCTAGAACTAAGTACACACGTACTTTGGCTTATGGTGTCTGTTGAAAGTTCTAAGAAGATTCGACGGAGCAGGTAAACTATACAGCGTTGTACAGTTTAGCTGCTCCATCGAATTTTCTTTGAACATTCGACAGACACCATAAGCCTTCAATGACAGATTCGACCTTAATTTGGATTTTCGGACGAATGCAATTTTTAATGAAAAATGAAATAAATAAAAACGAATTTCGAGAGTAACTAAATAAATTTATTTTTCAGACGAAAACGAAATTACGAAACGAAATATTTCAGTGTGCACATGTCTACTATCTAACTCAAATCAAATGACACTGTCTCTCTCTCTCTCTCTATCTCTCAGCACACCGGAACACACACTACACAGGGCCGCCGTGCAGGCGGCCTTATATAGTGTGGGGTGTGTACTAAATCCCCTGAGCCATAATTGGCCAAAGCCACCCTGGCTTTGGCCAATTACAGCTCTCTCTACTGACGGCGCTGTGATTGGCCAAGCATGCGGGTCATAGTGCATGCTTGGCCAATCATCAGCCAGCAATGCACTGCGATGCCGCAGTGAATTATGGGCCGTGACGCGCCACACGAATTTAGCGCGAACGGCCCATAACGTTCGCAATTCGGCGAACGATCGAACAGCCGATGTTCGAGTCGAACATGGGTTCGACTCGAACACGAAGCTCATCCCTAGTCACAAGAGCACCAGGGAGTGAATCTCCCCAGCAGGGACAGAGAGCAATAAACACCTGACAGAGATTCTAACCTTACCTTCTCCATCCAAAACTAAAAAAAAAGTTTTGGCTTTAAAAACACTTTAAGGATTTATTTTCACCAGCGACATGAACTTCCGCTCCTCTGAAAAGCAGTCCATGCTCGGATCGCTTTTCTGAAGTGTTTGACAGGTGGAGAGGAGGCGATATTTTGCAGTTGCAGGGTGGTTGCAGAGCAGCCCCATTGACTTGGTATAAATCCTGCCATGGTCACAAGCGTGTGTATGCCCCCGGCCATTCCCTTTGCAACTTAGGGGCAGAGTGGATCAGGGGCGGTAAATAAGTGACTCAACCATGTGTTATTACCCCCCCCCCCCCAAAGCACAAGTGTTGTCAAGCCCTAAAAATGCTTTCAAGGCTTCAGGTCACACTGAATCCGACTTTGAAGTCACACAATTTCAAAGTCGCACATCAGTGCGGCTTCAGGTACAACTTGGAAGACGTCTGTGCGACTTCATGCATAGATGTCGATGCAAGTCGCACCAAAAACTTGCAAAAAGTAGTGCAGGTACTACTTTTAAAATCAGTGCGACTCTGATGGAGTCTCAGTCGCACCTATCTGACTGCTTCCATTGCGGACAAGAGGGGGTGACTTGTCATTGGATTTAAAACTATCAAATCGCATGACAAGTTGCAGTGGTGTGACCAGGGACTAAGGCAACCCTACCAGATTAAAAAATTGCAAATGACAGATCCCTGCAATCGAGGGATGTTTATACTCACCTCTCCAGTGGCCCATACGCCCTAAGATTACTCATAGTAGGAGGTGGACCCCCACCTATGAGCAATCTGACTATATGTGGGGTGGAAAACGCTCAGAATTAAAGCGGTATTAAACCCAAAAGCAAACATTTATTATATTGCAGCTTCACCAGGTAAAAATAAAGGGGGGAAAAAAGCCTAAAAAAGAAAACGAATGCAACCACCATGTCTGATGATTGGTAAGCTGTAATATATTACATTTTTGGTTTTGGGTTTAAACAACTTTAATTAGTATGCCAAAAAAACACATTTCTGGTTTGCCCATGGCAACCAAATTCTTGATGTCATTCTTCTGGAGCCGGCCAGGAAATAAAAGCTGGAATCTGATTGGCTGATACAGACGCATTTTTGTCCCTTGCAGAAATCCGTCTCGTAGCTCTGTGCTTTTTTATCTTGCATAATAAGCCAATAATGATGAAAGCGCACAGCAATGCGCCCATATAATAGAAATATAGCTCGTGAAGATGTCATGTTAGTGTTCATTACTGGGGATTTGGCCTTATGACATGGCAGCACATGTGCTAACGCAGGAGAAGGCTGTTATAATGAATGAGGAATAAAAATCAGGATTATACGGCTTATTCACTTGAAAGGCTCTGCATAGCCTGGGCTAAAAATGTGAAATACGTCAGACACCCACTTTTGTATGTCTGTTAAAAATGCAGTTTATTAAAGGGATCAAAGGGAAGCCGTATCTAGATAGAGTTTGTCAGTGTAGAAGAAGAGCACATTGTTCTTTTCAGGTGGTGACTCCTAACTTTTTTTTTATTCAGGTTTCAATTAGGCTAGATATGGTTGGTACATTGAAAGTGTATACAGTGCCTTGAAAAAGTATTCATACCCCCCTTGAAATTTTCCACATTTTGTCATGTTACAAAGAAAAAACGTAAATGTATTTTATTGGGATTTTATGTGATAGACCAGTGATGGCGAACCTTGGCACCCCAGATGTTTTGGAACTACATTTCCCATGATGCTCGTGCACTCTGCAGTGTAGTTGAGCATCATGGGAAATGCAGTTCCAAAACATCTGGGATGCCAAGGTTCGCATCACTGTGATAGACCAATAAAAAGTGGCACATAATTGTGAAGTTTAAGGAAAATGATAAATGGTTTTCAAAATTTTTTTACAAATAAATATGTGAAAAGTGTAGGGTACATTTGTATTCAGCCCCCCTGAGTCAATACTTTGTAGAACCTCCTTTCTCTGCAATTACAGATGCAAGTCTTTTTGGGTATGTCTCTACCAGCTTTGCACATCTAGAGAGTGACATTTTTGCCCATTCTTCTTTACAAAATAGCTCAAACTGTCAGATTGGATGGAGAGCGTCTGTGAACAGCAATTTCTAAGTCTTGCCACAGATTCTCAATTGGATTTAGGTCTGGACTTTGACTGGGCCATTCTAACACATGAATATGCTTTGATAAACCATTCCATTGTAGCTCTGGCTGTATGTTTAGGGTCGTTGTCCTGCTGGAAGGTGAACCTCCACCCCAGTCTCAAGTCTTTTGCAGACTTTTTCCTCTAAGATTACCCTGTATTTGGCTCCATCCATCTTTCCATCAACTCTGAACAGCTTCCCTGTCCCTGCTGAAGAAAAGCATCCCCACAACATGATGCTGCCACCACCATGTTTCACAGTAGGAATGGTGTGTTCAAACTTCAGGGTGATGTGCAGTGCGGTTCTGCCACAGATAGCATTTTGCTTTAAGGCCAAAAAAATCAATCTAACCAGAGCACCTTCTTCCACATGTTTGCTGTGTCCCCCACGTGGCTTCTCGCAAACTGCAAGCTGGACTTCTTATGGCTTTCTATCAACAATGGCTTTCTTCTTACCACTCTTCCGTAAAGGCCAGATTTGTGGAGAGCACGACTAATAGACAGATTCTCCCACCTGAGCTGTGGTTCTCTCCTACCTGAGCTGTGGACCTCCTCCATACTACCCCCATCATTACACAGGACACCTCATTCATACTACCCTCATCATTAAACAGGATCCCCCATACTACCACCATCATTACACAGGACCCCCCTCCCCCATACCACTGCCATCATTACACAGGACCCCTCCTTCCTACGACCCCTATCATTACACAGGACCCCTCCCCCATACTACCCTCATCATTACACAGGACCCCCCTCCCCCATACTACCGCCATCATTATACAGGAGCCCTCCTCCATAAGACCCCCATCATTACACAGGACCCTCTTTTCTCCCTCCATAGACCCCTGGATTGCACCCCCCCCCCCTCCCAGTGGTCCCACCCTGATAGTGTCCAGAGGATTTCAGGTGAACACCAGGAACACCCCGCCAAACCCTCCGGCAAAAAAATGTCTTCAGCAGGCCGATGGTCTGTGGCTTGTTGGGCATGGTGAGGGTGTGGGGCTGTGCCCAGGATTGACAGGCACTCTCCCCAGAAAAGGGGAGAGTGCCTTGCCTTGTCCCTTACCTTGCCGAACTGGCCATTCAATGCACAGGCTGCAGACATAACACCCAACCAATCACCAGTGCCCCCAACGTTCAATTCTGCCCTCATCTGTCAACGATAGCCAAATCCACTTATCAACTATATGTGGGAAGTGTGGGCTCAAGGGGCAGCTGCTTTGGGCCCCACAACAATTACTTGGCCAGGGGCAGCTGCCCCTTTTGCCCTGCTTTAAAGATGGCCCTGAAAAGAACCCAAGGAACGAAGCATGTGTTCTTTTACCAATATAGCTTGTATATAAGAACTACAGTGCCTTGAAAAAGTATTGATACCCCTTGAAATTTTCCACATTTTTTTCATGTTACAACCAAAAACATAAATGTATTTTATTGGGATATTATGTGATAGACCAAAACAAAGTGGCACATAATTGTGAAGAGAAAGGAAAATGATAAATGGTTTTCAATTTTTTTTACAAATAAATATGTGAAAAGTGTGGTGTGCATTTGTATTCAGCCCCCTTTACTCTGATACCCCGAACTAGAATCTAGTGGAACCAATTGCCTTTAGAAGTCCCCTATTTATTAAATAGAGTCCATCTGTGTGTGATGTAATCTCAGTATAAATACAGCTGTTCTGTGAAGCCCTCAGAGGTTTGTTGGAGAACATTGGTGAACAAACAGCATCATGCAGGCCAAGGAACACACCAGACAGGTCATGGATAAAATTGTGGAGAAGTTTAAAGCAGGGTTAGGTTATAAATAAACATCCCAAGCTTTGAACATCTCACGGAGCTCTGTTCAATCCATCATCTGAAAATGGAAAGAGTATGGCACAACTGCAAACCTACCAAGACATGGCCGTCCACCTAAACTGACAGGCCGGGCAAGGAGAGCATTAATCAGAGAAGCAGCCAAGAGGCCCATGGTAACTCTGGAGGAGCTGCAGAGATCCACAGCTCAGGGGGGAGAATCTGTCCACAGGACAACTATTAGTCATACACTCCACAAATCTGGCCTTTATGGAAGAGTGGCAAGAAGAAAACCATTGATTTTTTTTTCACAATAAAGAAAGCCATTGTCGAAAGAAAGCAGGTCAATGACCCTAAATATACAGCCAGAGCTACAATGGAATAGTCTAGATCAAAGCATATTCATGTGTTATGCCCCGTACACACGGTCGGACATTGATCGGACATTCCGACAACAAAATCCTAGGATTTTTTCCGACGGATGTTGGCTCAAACTTGTCTTGCATACACACGGTCACACAAAGTTGTCAGAAAATCCGATCATTCTAAACGCGGGTGACGTAAAACACGTACGTCGGGACTATAAACGGGGCAGTAGCCAATAGCTTTCATCTCTTTATTTATTCTGAGCATGCATGGCACTTTGTCCGTCGGATTTGTGTACACACGCTCGGAATTTCCGACAACGGATTTTGTTGTCGGAAAATTTTATAGCCTGCTCTCAAACTTTGTGTGTCGGAAAATCCGATGGAAAATGTGTGATGGAGCCCACACACGGTCGGAATTTCCGACAACAAGGTCCTATCACACATTTTCCGTCGGAAAATCCGACCGTGTGTATGGGGCATTAGAATGGCCTAGTCAAAGTCCAGACCTAAATTCAATTGAGAATCTGTGGCAAGACTTGCTGTTCACAGACGCTCTCCATCCAATCTGACAGATCTTGAGCTATTTTTCAAAGAAGAATGGGAAAAAAATGTCACTCTGTAGATGTGCAAAGCTGGTGGAGACATCCCCAAAGAGACTTTCAGCTGTAATTGCAGTGAAAGGTGGTTCTACAAAGTGTTGACTCAGGGGGGCTGAATACAAATGTACCCCACACTTTTCACATATTTATTTGTAAAAAAATTTGAAAACCATTGATCATTTTCCTTCCATTTTCATTTTTGGTTGTAACATGACAAAATGTGGAAAATTTCAAGGGGTATCAATACTTTTTCAAGGCACAGTAGTTCTTATGTAAAAGCTATATTGGTAAAAGGACACATGCTTCGCTCCTTGGGTTCTTTTCATGGCCATCTTTAATGCAGGGCAAAAGGGGCAGATGCCCCAGCCAAGTGATTGATTTTAGGGCCCAAAACAGCTGGCCCTTGAGCCCGCACTGCCCACATATAGTTGGTGAGTGGATTTGGCTATCATTAAGGAGATGAGGGCAGAATTGAATGTTGGGGTGCTGGTAATTGGTTGGGGGTTATGTTTGTAGCCTGTACGTTGATTGGCCAGCTCGGCAAGATAAACCTCTTCTGGGGAGAGAGCCTGTCAATCCTGGGCACACAGTCACATCAACCCCACTCCCTCACCATGCCCAACAAGCCGCAGACCATCGGGCTGCTGAAGAACTTTTTTGCTGGAGGGTTCGGCGGGGTGTTTCTGGTGTTTACCTGAAATCCTCTGGATACTATCAGGGTGAGACCGCTGGGAGGGGGTGGGTGCAATCCAGGAGTCTGTGGAGGGAGAATTGGGGGTCCTGTGTAATGATGGGTGTAGTATGGTGGAGGGGGTCCAGTGTAATAATGAGGGTAGTATGGGTGAGGGGGGTCCTGTGTAATGATGGGGGTAGTATGGGGGAGGGGATCCTGTGTAATGATTGTAATGATGTGGGTAGTATGGGGAGAGGGGTCCTGTGTAATGATGATGGTAGTATGGGGGAGGGGGTCCTGTGTAATGATGGGAGTAGTATGGGGGAAGGGTCCTGTGTAATGATGGGGGTAGTATGGGGGAGGGGGTCCTGTGTAATGAGGGGTAGTATGGGGGAAGGGTCCTGTGTAATGATGGGGGTAGTATGGGGGAGGGAGTCCTGTGTAATGATAGGGATCGTATGGAGGAGGGGTCCTGTGTAATGATAAGGGTTGTATGGAGGAGGGGTCCTGTGTAATGATGGCGGTAGTATGGGGGAGGGAGTCCTGTGTAATGATAGGGGTCGTATGGAGGAGGGGTCCTGTGTAATGATAAGGGTTGTATGGGGGAAGGGTCCTGTGTAATGATGGAGGTAGTATGGGGGAGGGAGTCCTGTGTAATGATAGGGGTCGTATGGAGGAGGGGTCCTGTATAATGATGAGGATAGTTTGGGAGAGGAGTCTTGTGTAATGATGGCGTTAGTATGGGGGAGGGGGATCCTGTTTAATGATGAGGGTAGTATGGTAGAGGTGTCCTGTGTATTGATGGGGATAGTATTGGGGAGGGGGGTCCTGTGTAATGATGGCGGTAGTATGGGGAGGGGTCCTGTGCAGTGGCAGTGCGTCCATAAGGGCACACGGGCACCGCCCCCTCTCTCCAGCCACCCTCTCTATGACCAATGGATAGATTCATGCATAGCATAGCATGCATAGCATGCATAGCATGAATCTGATTCATGCATAGCATGCATAGCATGAATCTATCCATGACCGCCGCTGCCACCCCCTATTCAGGCGCCCGCCCCCTTTTCGGGGGCTGGGCGCCTGAATTACAGCGGCGGGGGTTGTTTTTGAAGGACCTGATTAGAGCCATAGGCTCTAATAGGCGTCAGAAAAGGTGACCTTCACCCAGGTGTGTTAGAACAGTGAAAGAATATTCGCTTTCCTAACACTGAACCGCCTCTCTGCCAATCAGGTGTTTGGGTCACCTGATTGGCTGAACTGATAGGTACTGTGATTGGACGCCTATCAGGAGAAAAGGACGGGAGGAGAGGATGGGAGGGGACGCATGGAGGACACCGCTCACCGTCGTCACCTGCTGCCCCACCGAGACAGGGTAAGTGCAGGGCAGACAGTGAGCGGACGGGGGGGGGTCACAGTGGCGGAATTCGATGGGCACAGTGGCTGCATTTTATGGCACAGTGGCAGCATTTGATCATTTGATGGGCACAATGACTGCATTCGATTGCACAGTGGCAGTGTTTGATGGGCACAGTGTCAGCATTTGATGGGCACAGTGGCTGCGTTTGATGGCACAGTGGCTGCAATCGATGGGCATAGTGGCTGCGTTTGCACCCCCCCAAAAAATTTTGAGCACCAGCTGCCACTGGTCCTGTGTAACAACAAGGGTAGTATGGGGGAGGTTTCCTGTGTAATGATGGGGGTAGTATGGGGGAGGGGGGTCCTGTGTAATGATAGGATAGTATGGGGGAGGGGTCCTGTGTAATTATGGGGGTAGTATGGGGAACGGATCCTGTGTAATGATGGGAGTAGTATGTGGGATGGGTCCTGTGTAATGATGGTGGTAGTGTGGGGTCCTGTGTAATGATGGAAGAGGGGGGCCCTGTGTTACTACAGTTGACGAGTACATACTGTTACAGATCATTAGGGAAGGGTCCTGTGTAATGATGGGGGTTTAATGGGGGAGGGGGTCCTGTGTAATGATGGGGGTTTTATGGGGGAGTCCAATGTAATGGTGGGAGTAGTATGGGGAGGGGTCCTGTGTAATGATGGGGGTAGTATGGGGGAGGGGTCCTGTGTAATGATGGGGGTAGTATGAGGGAGGGGTCCTGTGTAATGATGGGGGTAGTATGAGGGAGGGGTCCTGTGTAATGATGGGGGTAGTATGGGGTCCTGTGTAATGATGGAAGATTGGGTCCTGTGTTACTACAGTACTCACTATTGTGAGTACATACTGTTACAGATCACGTTTGTGGACCAGTTCTTTATGTTTACGTTATTAAAGTTTTTTTGATGAGTCTTTGTGTGTGTTTTTTTTTTTTTTTTTTTGGGATGTTGGGGTGGAGAGCGAAAATTCATTGGGGACAAGAAAATGATTGCCCTGGGCCCAATCAATATTAAAGATAGCTCTGGTTCTTTTTAATAAATTCAGTGCTGGATATTGAATCTAAAGCTGGATATACATGGGTCAGTTTTTTTCGATCAGCCAGGTGAAATTGTGATCCATCTATGGACAGCTTAAGTCCCTGGAGCCTAGCCTGTGGCCATTAGGCACTTTGCACTGCCCTTGGGGCACCCACAGACAATAATCTGTGTTTCACTTACTAGGTAAGTGAATAACCTGTAGATCTGTAGTGCTCTTTAAAGCACCTACTCACCCGCACAGGAAATCCATTGCGGGTCCCGCACTTCTATCTGGGTCCTCTTCAGTTGTCTGAAGGCGCTGGACCCACCCCCGACCCACCCTCCAGGCCGCCCCCTGGTTGCTCTGTGTGCCAATCCTGCAGCCTCCTGGGAGATGTGATGTAAGTATCCCAGGAGACTGAAGGACCAGGTACATGTCATTAGGGCCTAGGCCAGAATGGAGGCTAGTAAAAAAATGAAAAAAGAACAGATAGAGAAGAAAAAAAATTCCCGGAATTCTTCTTTAGCGTAAAAACTCCCTTTTGGGAATTTAGTTCCGCTTTAGGCTGGCCAAACACCAGCACAATTTTGTTTGAAAATGCTATTTTTTATTCGATTTTCCAATGGCTAGTGGGGTCAAATCAATGAGGGTTTTTGAAAATTCAAAGGAACAGAAACAGAAAATGATTCTCAAATAAACAAAATTCTAACTGTGAAAGTTTTTTTCATTCAGGAAGAACCATACATGTTGTGATGCGTGTGTTCTAGGCACATAAGAAGTTTGTACCTCTGGGATTTCACTCAAGTAAGCAGGTCTGGATAAAATTCCAACTGCTTTCGAACAAAATGGGTTGATTCGATGATGGAAAAATCGAATGTTCTGATTTATTTAATTGTCATGACAGCTGCTTTATTGGTCTTGAGTCAATGTTGTTTTATTATTTCAAGGTTTATAGTTTTTCGGGGTTTTTTTTCAGCCAATATGTTATATCTACTCCTTTTACAAAAACTTACAATACAAACTTTCCCTTCCTTTGTGTCTCTGTGAACCTTCCATACAGGAAATGAGGAGGTGGGGTGGAGGGTCTTCACCAGAACATGAAGGCATGGAAGTGAGGGAAATCTCCACAACAGGGACTCAGAAAGTAATAAAACCCTTACAGTGGCTCTAACCACTATTCAGCATAGTGTTTGGCTGGACACATGTCATAAGATTCCCGGAGCGCTATGGGATAATTACAGAGAAAGCATAGCAGTAGTTACCTATGTTAAGACACCTGATCTCATATGGAGCCATACAGAAGTGAAAGGAGAGTGGAGAGGTTATTCTCCTGACTTAATCACTTTTATGTAAAAAATGTCAGCTTCTCTTTAAACAATAGGTTTTTTTTCAACAAAGTTGCTAAGGAGAGGCTTGGAAAGTTTGAAAATTAGCCTAGACCTCTACCTGCTGGCTGGATATGAAAATACAAAATAGTCATATGCAACATTTACTAAAGAAAAAAGCAAAAAAATATTGACTACCCCCGACCATAAAGAATAAAGGTGATAACAAAACCACTATACAGTTCCTTTCAAATGAATATGGAGAGGGGCCTTCATATCTTGTTTTTTGCAGAATTTATTGTTGGCCTCTGGTGGCAGGAAAATGGCAACCCTTTGTGTCAGTAAATGTTCTGAAAGAAATTCCAATAGTTTTGTTTGATGCAAACCCCTTTTTTATCTATTATATAGAGTATATAATTTACTTTGATCATATCACATTCATAGTATTAAATAAGCTTGAATAATTATATATTACTTTGCTTTTAGGCTCTGTTCACACCTGAGCGATCAAGTGTGAATGGAGCATTAAAGTTTATTTAGGCAACTGTAATAATAAAAGAGCAACTTAAACAAAATAGCTAAATTCACAGTGGGGACAGATACACAGCATCCCCCCACCTGCTATGCTGTATGGCTGAATAAAATAACAGTGGTGACAATTTTTGAGGTCTGTAGTTCTGAATCTCTGTGTCCTAGTCCCACCACCAGTGATCACCACTGCCCTGTTAAAGTCCATGCTAAACTCTCTCTCTTTATTAAAGTTGATCACGTGTTTAAAAGAAAAAATACTATCTTAACAAACCCCCTTCTAACTAATCTGACGGTTTTATTAAAAAGAAAATACCAAAAAGCCCCAATTACTTTCCTTGATCCATGATCACAAGGACCAACCAGTTGAGGAAAGTGGAAAGATAGCCTTGGACCCCAAGGTTTATCTTACTGGTATTGTTATCTTAAGGTATACCAGTAAGATAACCCTTCGGTTTCCAAGGCTATCTTGGTGTAAATGATCTGGTTCCTGGGCAGGCATCTTCTACACTCCAGAGGATCTCCACAGTCTCGTTGGCTTGTAGTATAATGTAATGAGAACCGAACCAGGTCCCAGGTCTTCTATTTTCTGGTCTTTAGGATTGGAGGGTCTTTCTTGCAGTACCCCTATTGTTTCATGTATGATGTGGACACTGTTCATTGGCTATCAAACAAGTCTATGAGCGGGGTCCTCAAAGGGTCCTGAAGACTTCTGCATTTTGAATACACAGGGCCTTTATGACCATGAATCAAAGTCTTCTGGAAGGGGAAGGGGAGAGCTGTCTCATCTCATTTCTTAAAGTGTCTACAGACATTGGAGATGAATGGTCTGATCCAATCATTAATGGTTAAAGTGGGAAGCGTTTGTATGTTTGTAGGCATCTCAATATCTCCATTCAACGCTCTTCATCCAAGCCTGCTTGGAGAAAAGTCGATTGAACAGTCACTAATATTGGTATGTCGAAATATTTTTCATCTGATAGAACATTTGGTATATGTACAACTGTCCATTATCTGATAGCAGCTTTAGACTTCATTTGCTTCTTTGAGTAGAGATAGAATACTGTCATAATATGGAATCTTCTTTATCCATTGACTCCACAGCAGGGGTCTCCAAACTTTCCAAACTTTCAATGGTTTACAGGGATAGAAACAGCTGATGGGAGGAGCTTTGTACTAAAGAAGGGCAACTTAAGTCCTGCCTTGGTCCTTAAGGCTCCTAGAGATGCAAACACAGCAATACAGCTAAAAAAATTGTATTGAAAACAATGCAAGTCACGTTCTGTGCATTTTGACGGCTGTCAGGAAGTTTCCAGTAGGAACAATCTAGCGGTGACTGAACTGTCCATCTGGAGACGGCTGCGTAGCTTTGTCTTCATGGAGGTCAAGAGGGTTGTGTTCCACAAACAGATCTGTGTGCCAAGACCCTGAGCATAATTAGTTCCTGTTTATCTTATATCCTCCAGTACAGCATCTTGGCACTTCAGCAGTTAGTATTGAGGGTCAGAGGTTAAAACTATCAAGGAACAACTTACACCTAAAATAGCCAAATAGACGCTATGCTAATCTCACAGTTCTAAGAGACAAACACAGTCTCGGATTTAACTAACAGAGGCAATGTTAGGACTCCAGAAAATGACCCAGATTTTCATTTCAAACAAATGAATCCACGTTCATTATGCTGATTTATTGTCCAATTACCCACCATGCATTCCTATGACAAGTCGGCATCCATTGGGCAATTATGGATAATAAAAAAATTAAAAAGAGAAACATTTATTTCCATTATTTATATAGTGTCAATCTATTACGACACGTTCAGAGTGCATTGCAGTGTGAACATTAGCCCCACCCTCGGGATCTTGTTGTCTATTGCTGGCCATACGCACTGGGTTGTCTACCTGGCAGGTAAGAATGGACTTTGCTGCCAATGATGTTAATAATATGGAAATGATTAGGCCGGTAAATTACAGTCTTACATATATGTTAAAATATATTTGATCAGTTTAAGCAGATTTTCTTGTGAAATTAATCATTCAGCACAAAAAGGAAAAGATTAATTTGGTTGAATTTGGATTATCTGCCAGGACCAATTATCTTTGTATATGTAAAAAAGTTGTTTATCAATCAAACTGCCTTATTAAAGTAGACCCAGCATCAAATATATTTATTTAGCCCTTACTTTACAAAAGAAGCCACCATGTTCCCTGGTTTCCTGTTCCCAGAGCCCATGACTCTTGAAGCAGCACCACACTTTTGTGACACATCCAGGCTGAAGGGGGGATATTTATTGTGAACATATACAGTGTGTGTATATATATATATATATATATATATATATATATATATATATATATATGTAGCGCTTACCCCCGAAGGAGCGGAAATCTGAATAACTCCTCCCGCTTGACTGATTGGAATCCCGGGGCAATGCTGAACTCAAAGTAATAGGCCATCACTGCCCATCTCACTGACTTGTGCACCAACAACCTTCAGTCTCTGGCAGTACCTTTCCCTTGTGCTTTCACTCACGAGATCGACAGTCCATGTGCCACTCATAAACGATCAATCACCCAGTTTCCTTCCGCTTTGTTGCTACTTCATCCGCAATGTTTCTCAGTTCCCTTTATCTCTTTGTGGCCTGTTCCCCTCCCCGCAGGGGTGGCCTACGACATCCACGACTACACGAGGCAAGATGTCATCTGTTCCTCCATGAGGACCGGACCTCCACCCTTCTCGCTAGGGTGAAGCTCCGTTGGTTCCCCGGAGGGGAAACCCTCCAATTCCCCCTCCGGGAGCCAGGCTGGCTCTCCCGCTCCTCAGAGCCGGGCTGGACTCGGCCCCAGACTCAGGCTCAGACTCTCAACTCCCGGGCAACACGTGACCCCCCTTTTTATATGAGAGTCCCGGGATTACCAAACAAATTAATGATTGGCCGAGACCAACACATAAACACCTGTCACTCAAATAGAGAAATCAAACAATACAGGCCTGCTGCAAATAGCATCAGCCTGTCTAAATTTACCTAATAGAGAAAGCTAACAAGAAAGGTCACCTACCTAAAAGTAGGTGCCCGCTACATATATATATATATATATATATATATATATATATACAGCGGGTATAGAAAAGAAAAGAATCAGCCCCCCCATTAAAATAATCACATTTTGCTGCTTTGCATCCTGAAATGAAGACAGACACAATTTTTGTTTTACCCAACTGTATTTACTGTATATACTGTAACATCCAAGTGAAAGATATAACAATGGCATGTCAGAATTAAAAAAAAAAAATCAGAAACAGAATCACTAAGTTAAAAAAAAGGATCACTCCCTTCCTAAAAATGACTTTAAACTCAATCAGGTGTACAGTAGCTAATCACCTTCTCAATGGCACACAAAGGCCATTTGACTTTCAACTGTGATCAGCTGTGGAACATTTCAGTCCCTGACAGTGCATCTGAAGCAAGCAATCAACTATGGGTGGCAAGGCGTTGTCAAAAGATCTCCGGGATAAAGTTTCGGACAGGCAAAGTCAGGAGATGGATACAAAAAAAAAAATCAAAGGCTTTGTCAATGCCTAGAAGCACAGTCAAGTCTATTATAAAGAAGTGGAAGGTTTTTGGTACAACACAGACCCTCCCTGGATCAGGACGTCACTTCAAACTGGATGAAAGAGCCAGAAGGAAACTGGTCAGAGAGGCTACCAAGAGGCCTACAGCAACTCTGAAACAGTTGCAGGAAATTATGAAAAAGAGCGGTCCATGTGTAAATGTGACAACAATATCACAAATTATCCACAAATGTGGCTTGTATGAGAAGGCTGCAAGAAAAAAAAACACTCCTAAAGAAAGGCCACAAGCAGTCAGGACTGAGCTTTGCCAAAACGCACCTTGAAGATTCTGAGGTCACATGGAAAAAGGTGTTCTGGTCAGATGGGACTAAAATTGAATTATTTGGCCTCAACACCAAACAATATGTCTGGCGGAAATCCAATATAACTTACCATCCATATAACACCATTCCTACAGTAAAGCCTGGAGGTGGAAATATCCTGTTATGGGGGTGTTTCTCTGCAGCAGGAACTGGAGCACTTGTCAGGTTAGACGAAAGAATGGATGGGGCAAAATACCATCAATTTCTTAAGGAAAATCTGCTGCCCTCTGCCAGAAAGTTGTCAATGGGAAGAAGTTTTACCTCCCAACATGACAATGACCAAAAGCACAACATGACAATGACCCAAAGCACAAAATGACCACACGGAGGTTGAAGGAGAAAAAGGTGAATGTACTCGCATGGCCTAGTCAGAGCCCAGACATAAACCCCATTGAAAATCTGTGGAATGATTAGAAGACTGCAGTCCACAAATGGTCACTATCAAATGTAATTGACCTTGAGCAGTTCTGCAAAGAAGAGCGTGTAAATATTGTAAATCTAGATGTGCAAAGTTAGTAGAGATATATCCCAAAGGACTAAAGGCTGCAATTAAAGCAAAAGATGGCTCACCAATTTTTTTCAAAATTGTCAGTCTTTTTTTGTTTATAGTGCAAAAAATAAAAAACCCAGTGGTGATGAAATACCACCAAAAGATAGCTCTATTTGTGGGAAAAATTGACATACATTTCATTTATGTACTGTACAGCATTGAATGACTGCGCAATTGTCAGTTAAAGTAACACAGTGCCGTAGCGCAAAAATGGCCTGGTCATGAAGTTGGGTAAATCTTGCGGAGGTGAAGTGGATAAGAAATGTCTCAACTCTCCTTAAAGTGAAACTCCAACCAAAATGTTTTGTTTGTTGTTGGCTAGGAAAGAGTTACAGCTTGTAATGGGTTTTTCATTTTGTCTTCCTCCTTTGTAAAAAGGTAACTGATTCACCCAAAGGATTGAGAATTCACTGCAAACATTTATTTGGTGCAGATCTCTCTTATTTGGGTTGAATTCCAGTTCAAGCAAATCGATCCACCAATCACAAGTCTTGAATATGTGGAGAGGTGATAAAGAACTTAAAGGAGATGTCCAGTCTGAGCTCGTTAGGCTGAGCTTCTCCTATTGGTCACAGGAGTGCAATTTGTTTTGCACTCCTGTGACCCGTTTTCAGCAGAGAGCGGTCTGAAGTCCTCTCTCTGCTGACGTCACACAGATCAGTCCAGGCACCGCGTCATCCCAACTCAAGGAGTCTGGATCCGCCAGGTGCCTGGACTGATGGCAGTCTCAGCCTCCCAGTGAGCCGCTGAGACGGCCGTTCCCCGCCCCTCCACAGCTTAGCGCTCCAGTGAGCGTGGAGGAGCAGAGCAGGAGAGATGCTGATTGACAGGCAGCAGCTCTCCACTCGGGGAGGTGAGAGAACCGAGCCATCGGCGGTGTTCGGTGGCTTGGTTCTCATTGAAGAGGGGGGGATGCTAAATCCACCTAGGTAAGTATGAGTATGGGATAAAACAAATTCCATACTTCTCTTTTAATTTAAATCTAAACACTAACTGCCGTTCTGAGTACTAGAAACAGTTAGGTTTTTTTTTTCATAAAATAGTATTTGCCCATATGCAGCTGCACATCATTGCTCTGTTTCAGCTTCCTGATAATGACAACTAGAGATGGGCTTGGGCCTGCTCGGGATCCCATCTGGAAGCTGACACTGCACACAGATAATCACAGACAGTGAGACATTTCCCAATCTGTGCAGCTACAGCCTGGGAAATGTCTCACTGCCTGTGATCAGCTTCCTGACAGGATCCCAAATAAGCCTGCACCCGTTCCTAATGACAACCATTGACCATGTCTGCATAAGCTGTGTTGGTACAGCCACTTGAAGTCTCCACCTGCCAGCATGCCTTCGGAGTGTTGGAGAAAGTCTGCACAGGGAGAACATGCAAATTTCAGGGAGGTAGTGCTGTGGTTGACATTCAAACCAACAACCCTTGTGCTGCTAGGTGAAAGTGCTAACCACTTAGCCACTGTGCTGCCCACTTGTCAAGCTATAACAGGAGATGCCCTTATATTAAAAGACAGCAGCTACAGTATACATTCCTAGGGTGAAAATTCTCTAGGAACAAATACGCTCTGTGCTGAAATAATTGCTACAGAATGTCTAGCCTTGCATGTGGCATCCACACTGGAGACATTATTTTATTCTCAAATATTAAAGTAGAACTAAAGGCAAAACTTTCTTTTCATTTTAGATTAAGGCAGGGTTTTAAGGTTGATTTTTGCCATCTGTGTCCTATTGGAAAGGTTTCTCTTCATTTCCTGCCCTATAGCAAAACAGGAAGTGAGAGAAAAAGTGAGGGGATCCCTTGTTGTCACCAGGGCCAACAGAACCAGTGTTCCCATTGGAAGATATCCCCACTATTCCTGTTCTGGGGACAACCAAAATTGGGGGATTCTCTTTTACTTTCACTTTCCAGGATAATAGAGAGGGCGAATATCCCTAGCAGGGACACCTCAGTTATACTGTAAGGCCTCAGGCCAAGAGAATGACACAAGATGGTGGAGAGTTTAACTCAACAACAGGTGGGTGGTTATCCTATCTTTGAAGAAGCAGGGCAATGACTTATAGTTTGGTGCCAACACCTGCCCAATTGCAGCCCCTCTTACAAGTCCAAATGCAAATTGTTCCTTGCTGTGATAATGTTGATTAACAGCAGAGAACTAACAATGTGCAAATGTGTGTGTTCCTAGTTCTCAGACCTGAGCTTCACCCAGATATCGAATAAAATTCAGCAGCTACAAATAATGTGGCTACTGACGTTTGCAAAACAGATTCTTATTAGCCCATGGAGTCCAGAACTGTCTTTAGCCAATTTTTATCAAGGCTGTTTCTCTCTGGCACAGCCATCTTGGATCTGGGAGCTGGATGCTTCTTCCCGATGTCTCACAGTTGGCTCCCTACTACGCATGCAGTACAGGGAGATTAATGAAATGAATAAAATGATGCCAGGAGGCTACAGGCAGAGGGGACGGGCCACACGGACGTCATCATTGCCTAGACGAGGATTAAGGGATTGGAATGGGAGTGAGTACCTCTAAAGAAGGTACTCGTTCCCAGAAAAAAATAAAAATTATAACAGTATGTTACAGTCTGAGAACAAAGGAGATGATGATCACTTTCATTTTTGGGTGACAGTCCACTTCAAAGCTTATTTGAGATTTAAGTAGTTGGGTTTGGATCTGCCTTGCTAGTTTCTGATAATAAGTTAGTATGATGGCCAACTGGTTTGTACTCCTACCTTGCAGCTCCGCATTATTGGGTTCAGAGCCTACCAAGGGGGCTATCTGCATGAAGTTTCCCTTTGCTTGTCTAAATTTTCATCGCTTAATTTGGAAGCATTTTGGCTGGATCCTCGGCTAGTAAATAAATGTAGCGCTAATACTAAAAAGTGATGAAATGATCAGTGAAAATGACTCACTAAGGCAAATAAGTATAAATGAAGGTAATAAAAAATGAATGGAATTCAATAGTGAAATAAAGTGTCAATAACACCACAATATAATAGTGCCATAATCAAAAAATTTATATGGTGAGTCCAACATGAAATGGGATTGGGATGGGATTCCCCTTAAGATCCGGGTTTCCCATTTCCATTTTGGATCTCTAAGCCTGTCTGATTCGGTGTCACCGGTATCCGAATCCACCGAGTCTGGTAAGCGTATTACATCTGTTTCCCGTTCAAGATCTTTTAAGCTGATGATATACAGACCTGAAGATTTTCTATTTCATGTTGGACTCACCATATACATTTTTTGATTATGGCACTATTCTATTGTGGTGTTATTGACACTTTATTTCACTATTGAATTCCATTCATTTTTTATTACCTCCATTTATACTTATTTGCCTTAGTGAGTCATTTTCACTGATCATTTCATCACTTTTTAGTATTAGCGCTACATTTATTTACTACATGTTTTGAATATTGGTCATATTTGTATGTAGCCGCTTCACTTTTTGTTCATTGGGTGAGCGCAGTGTTATTCACATCTCACTTTGGATCATCGGCTAGCCTATTATATTTCTCTGTAACTTGGTTTCGGCACTTTTTGCCAGCTCCTGTCACCAAACTCAGCCATTAGGACTCTACACTCTCTGAATAGATTTTATATTTATTTTACATTAGCATATTACAGTTTACGGTCACCAGAGGCGTCGCTAGGGGGTGGCTATTGGGGATATAGCCCGAATCTGGGGCCCATAGCCCCGAGTCTCTTGCCGCAGGGTCCCTGCCTAACCAGCGGGTCGCGGCCACTGCATCAGTGCAAATTTTAACTGATCATTTCATCACTTTTTAGTATTAGCGCTACATTTATTTACTACATGTTTTGAATATTGGTCATATTTGTATGGAAGCCGCTTCACCTTTTGTTCATTGGGTGAGCGCAGTGTTATTCACATCTCACTTTGGATCCTCGGCTAGCCTATTATATTTCTCTGTAACTTGGTTTCGGCACTTTTTCCCAGCTCCTGTCACCAAACTCAGCCATTAGGACTCTACACTCTCTCAATAGATTTTATATTTATTTTACATTGCATAGATTACAACAAAAAGAAATTGCACTAAGAACTCTGCCAAAAAGGTCTTGCCCTCATACCAGAAAAAGGTAAATGATGATCCATTAAAGCAAGACTAATGTGATATAAACATTCTTCAGTGATGTATATAAGAAAGTATAGTAAAATGATTTTGGCGGCAAAGCAAACCAGCCGAAGCGTAGAAAAAATAAGGACACGCTGGCATTTATGTAAGTAGCAATCTCTTTCATGTCTGTATCATCTTATCATCCCGTAAGGCACATCATCTGCAGTGAAAGGGATTTAAAGTAATTAAGTGACACTTGTTTTGTCATGGAATGGATCAGATTCTCTCCCTTTGTGTATCATTTTGAAAACTATTTCTAATGTTCCAATGGAACCTGCCAATCAAGTTTCTGTCAAGGGGAGAATAGACACATATGATGTTAGAAAGATCCTCCTGAGATATAGCTTTTAGGAGAGATCAGTCAGACAGTGGGTGGCTTGCGGCAAGCGGTGAAGGGAGAGCCCTATAGCGTGGAGTGCTATAGCTTCAGCGGTAGCGTATTGATCAGTCTTGAGGAATAGGGTTTATTCTGCCTGTAGGTAAAAAGATTTTCAGCTGCTGAATTTTTGAACCTCTTAAAGTGTGTCTGTCATTTTGTCACATTAGGTTTTACAAAAAGAGAGGATCTTAGTTCTAGTGTAGGGGGCTGATGTTTTTTCTGTTGGTAGTCTAATGGACTGCACAGTAAGTAGATGCTTAGTTCAACTGGCCCAGTCACAAGTGACTTCAGGCAAGGTCCTGTGTTGACCCAATGCTATTTGTTAGGCAACCAGGCTCTTCATGGCCAGCCTTGGTTTACAATGCTCCCTAAAAGAGAAATGGTTTAGTAAGGCTCTAGCACAGAAGTAAGAGACATTTCACTGGGAGGGTGTCAGTGGAGCATGAAAATGAGGTTCTGGCCTATTTTTGAACTACGGCCCCTGGCATTGCTGATCACAATGCCTTTAATGTTTGTAAAGTTTTTTTTTTTTTTTTAGCATATTACAGTTTACGGTCACCAGGGGTGTCGCTGGGGGGTGGCTATTGGGGCTATAGCCCCAAATCTGGGGCCCTGAGTCTCTTGCCGCAGGGTCCCTGCCTAACCAGCGGGTCGCGGCCACGGCTGCAGCGGCGGGCGGGCTGGTTGCATGAGACAGGCGGAAAAGAGGGGAGAAGTGAGCAGGCGGACAAGCAGAGATGACATCTCTCTCCGCCCGCTCCACATCAGCGCTCTTCACAGCCGGGCCTCTTCAATGTGGGAGCAAAGTACGGCGGGAGCAGAGAGATGACATCATCTCTCACTGCCCGCAACACATCAGCGCTCTTCCACCCTAACAGCATGGTGGAGTGGAGGTCACGTGCTTCCTGTCATCGGTGGAGCTCCACTTTGCAGCCAGACCCCCTTGCTTCAATGTCAGAGGTGCGGCGGGGAGCAGCGAGATGACATCCTCTCTCACTGCCTGTCCCGCATCACCGCTCTCCTGACCTCACTAAATGGACCAGTACTGCCAGCCTGCCACCAATTTAGCATCAATGCACATTTGGTGGCACTGGCTGGCATGGCAAGTGACAATCCATATCAGTTGGCAAGTGACAACCCACATCTTGTGACCGGTGACGTGGCAAGTGACAATCTGCAAATGGTGGCAGAAGATGTGGCAAGTGACATTCTGCAAATGGTGGTGGGAGACATGGCAAGTGACAATCTGCAAATGGTGGCAGGTGACGTGGCAAGTGACAATCTGCAAATGGTGGCAGGTGTCGTGGCAAGTGACAATCTGCAAATGGTGGCAGGTGTCATGGCAAGTGACAATCTGCAAATGGTGGCAGGTGATGTGGCAATCTGCAAATGGTGGCAGGTGACGTGGCAAGTGACAATCTGCAAATGGTGGGAGGTGACGTGGCAAGTGACAATCCACATCTTCTGCCAGGTGAAAGTGGCAAGCGACAATCCACATCTGGGGGCAGGTGACGGTGGCAAGTAACACGCTGCATCTGGTGACAGGCGATGGTGGCAAGTGACACGCTGCATCTGGTGGCATGAGATAGGGCAAGTGACACACCCATGGCTCCCACTGATTCTGCATTATGGTTAGTTGAACCACTTCATTATAAATTAGAATGTAACAATAGAAACAACGCGCGTCAATCACCCTGACACCATATCAACCATTGCAGGCACGAGATTGGGCGTCATTAGCATATGCTGATTTACAGTAGATTGCATAAGCTGCGACTATCGCTGGGGGTGATTTAAAAAAAAAAAAAGTCTGGAGCTCCACTTTAAAGAGGTGAGTATAAGCCAGTTGTGTGATTGGGCTTTACACAGACATTGTAACATTACCCTGATGGGACAAATTGACAGTGTGACAGTGTCTCTTTAAAGTGGATATAAACCCTCAAATATACCCAGTGAAGTGAACAGCCTCAGATGATACACAGAGAGGAAACAAATCTCCCTACATAAGGTTTACATGTATATCTGCTGTCTTCAGCTCTATATATTCTTTATAAAGTTCTGATTGTGTTAGGAGATTTTCTCTCCATGTTCAGCATTGCAGTGAAGCCTGGGCATATAACCAAGACAGCTGATTGGAGGAAAGGCACACACCCCCTCTCCTCATAAGTAGAGACTTTCAGAAATGTTCGTTGAATAGTTCAGCACGCTGCTAATCTATTTATAGTATCCTCCCCAACACAAAAACTCAGGCTGCTTTTATCTCAGTTGACAGAGAACTTGTCAGAAGATATCAGGCTTTTAACAGAAGAACGGAGCAGGAGAAAGCCACGAGACTTATGCCGCGTACACACGGTCGGACTTTTCGTCTACAAAAGTCCAACGGACGCCGACGGACTAAAGCTGGCTGGTAATCCGATCGTGTGTGGGCTTCTCCGGACTTTCAGCAGACTTTTTCAGCCTCAAATCCGACGGACTTGCTTCAAATCTTTACGTCGTCGTCGGACATGCTTCAAATCTTTACGTCGTAACTACGACGGACCCTGAAATCCGCTCGTCTGTGTGCTAGTCCGACGGACAAAAACCCATGCTAGGGCAGCTATTGGCTACTGGCTATGAACTTCCTTATTTTAGTCCGGTGTACGTCATCACGTACGAATCCGTCGGACTTTTGTGTGGTCGTGTGTAGGCAAGTCCGTTCGTTAGAAAGTCTGCTGCAAGTCCCGCGAAAGTCCGCCGGAAGTCTGTCGGACAGGCTGTCGGACTTTTGTAGACGAAAAGTCCGACCGTGTGTACGCGGCATTAGTGCTTTGAAGAGAGATAAGAAAACACTGCAGAGATATGTGCCCAGCTTAAATTTCATGAATTGGGTTTACATCCACTGTGAGGTCCACAGTAGCAATTGGACATTGTTTTGTAGCCTATCCAATGTCTAAATCCCATCAGAATTGTTGTCCTCAGAAGAGGGCTCTTGCACAAAAGTAAGAGACATTTCACAGGCAGGGTGTCAGTGTATTTCTTTGCCAAAAGATGTAAAATGTTGTATGTTTTGGATGTATTAATCTCAGCACAGTAATTTTGGACACAGTCACTTGGGTACCAAATCATTTGGTATCAAATGTTCATGCCTAAAAAATGCTCATTAACGCAAAAGCATAATTTGTGTTATAAATCTAACCCCTAATTTGAACATAACGCTTAATTGCACCTTTGCCCAATTCCTAACATTGACACAACCCCTAAAACTAACTGCAACCTAACCCCTAAAGCTATGACCATAAAGAGAATAACACATTGGGGTTGATTTATTAACACTGGAGAATGCAAAATCTGGTGCAGCTGTGCATGGTAGCCAATTAGCTTCTAACTTCAACTTGTTTAATTACCGTATATACTCGAGTATAAATCGTTCCGAGTATAAGTCGAGGCCCCTAATTTACCACAAAAAACTGGGAAAAACTTATTGACCCGAGTATAAGACGAGGGTGAGAAATGCAGAGGGTCAACAATGCCCATCTGCAGCTGCCTGCCTCCCTGTGTCCTGTGCAGCCTACCTGTACCCTGTGCATGTGTCCTGTACATGTGTGTCCTGTACATGTGTCCTGTACATGTGTCCTGTGTTCCTGTGTCCGTGTGCATGTGCAGCCTACCTGTGTCCTGTGCAGCCTCCCTGTGGCGATCTCCATCCTCAGACGGCAGCCGGCGTGCAATGATAGTGTTCGGCGGCCATTCCACAGTTCAAAAGCCGCTCCCCCTCCTCGTCTGTGATAGGCTGACTGCCTATCACGGAAATTCTCTCATTCTCATACCACGGACGAGGATGAGAGAATGTCCGTGATAGGCTGTACACTGACAGCTGTTCAGCCTATCACAGAGGAGCAGGAGGTGCGGCTTTTGAAAGCTGGAATAGCCTCTGAACACTATCATCACACGCCGGCCGCCGTCTGCCTGCATGACAAGCTGATCATGCAGACAGACGGCGGTGACTCGAGTATAAGTCGAAGGGGACACTTTCAGCCCAAAAAAAAGGGCTGAAAAATTCGACTTATACTCGAGTATATATGGTAAGCTTTGGTGAAAAATCCTGGAAGCTGATTGGTTTCTATGCACAGCTGCACCACATTTTGCACTCTCCAGTTTTAGTAAATCACCCCCACTGATATCATGTCAATAAAACCCCCAATTCGATTATTGGGGTTAGGATCCTTTTAAGTGACACGAAAACAAAGCACAGGTTTGGAGTACTCAGGTATTTTCACCTATGCAGGTTGGGGGTTCATGGGGTGATCCACAAAAAGGTGAAAACTGACTTGCGGTTACCCTATGGTTATTAAGTTCCCATATGGAGCCCAGAATTTGAAGGCTCTGGAAGATTTTGGGTGGGAAAGAGCTTCTAATCCTGACTACAGGTATCTTCGGCCTGTACAGACTAAAAAGGCCAGGAAGCAGTTATCTGGTGTCTGTGAGATGTAGAGTGGAGCAGGACACAGCTGTGTGAGGACTGTGTGCTGTCTGTACATTGCTGAACTGTGGAGACCTCTTCTTTGAGACTCTTGGAGCAGGCAGGGACTTTAAGACCCCTTTCACACCGAGGCAGTTTTCAGACATATTAGCGCTAGAAATAACACCTGAAAACTGCCTCCCATTCATTACAATGGGTGCTTTCACACCCGGGCGGTGCACTTGCGGGACATTCGGAAAAGTCCTGCAAGCACCATCCATCCCGCCGCCTCTTCACTGAGAACTGAGCCACCGAACACCGCCGATGGCTCGGTTCTCTCACCTCCCCGAGTGGAAAGCTGCTGCCTGTCAACCAGCAGCTCTCCTGTTCTGCTCCTTCAATGAATGGGCAGCGCTTCCGAAGCACCTCAAAAGCAATTTGGAAGCACCGCAACACAGGAGTCTTTAACCCATTCTTTGGGGGTTAACAGCGCCCCGCTAGCGGCCGAAAAGCGCTGCTTAAACAGCGCTAAAGCCCTGCTAAAATGAGTGGCTCTTTAGAGCTAATGTGGCCCCAGTGTGGAAGGGGTCTAAACCTTGTATGGGACATGGTTTATGCTGGCAGCAAGCCATATCATTATTTTTACCATGCAGCTGGCTGGTGACCCTGGGGTCCCCCCCATAATACAATACATAGAAATGCTCATGCGCCAAACTCCATGACACTCAAAAGTGAATGTTAAAAACTCCACCCCTGAAAATCAATACTGAGAACAAATCATCCACATTAAAGTGCTAGGTGGGACCATTGTGACTATGCACATGCATTTAAAAGTCACTGTCCCCTTACCTTTTTTGTGCACTTTTGACCTCCTCTCATAATGCACTGTTCTGGACTAGTGACCAATCCCTAGACCCAAGCACTGTTACATAGTACATGACATAGTACATGACAAAGGGGTTGATGTCACCACTACCTCTGGGATCAACATCATACAAAAGAAAAAACCATAGAAGAAGGTGAGTATACGCTGGTTTGGGGGTTGGGCTTTACACCAATGTTACTTTACCCTGATGGGGCAAAATGGCAGTGTCTCTTTAGGGCAATTGGACATATCTAATGACTAAATCCCATCAGAATTGTTGTCCACCAGTGACTGCAGGTGCTCATAGACCTCAGATTGCTAATGTAATCTGTCTAAGCCAATTGAAAACGAATTAACTGTCATGTCACATCTAATAGTCCCTTTAGAAGGTACCCGTCAATGTAGGTGGAGGTAGACCTTCACACTACTTACTTGCTCATAAATGTTTTCGATCTGAGAGATTGAAATCTGACTGTGTGTGGCCCATTTAAATAGCTGTCTTAAGTGTGAACACATCTTTAACTGGCAGAGTCGAGGTCAAACTAGTTGCTTCACATAACTAAAGTTAATCTTGGGTTATCTTTCCTCCTTTGCTCTTGCGTTCTCGAAGATTCTAATCTCTTCTTCTAAAAAGTGCCCTCAGGGAAAATTGGTAAAACTACTTCCTGCGAGTATAGTAGGGGAATCAGATGCATAATCTTCCTGACAGGTCATTCAAGGCCAAACAAAGGTTAACAGTGAAAAGATTTGCTCGGCATTGGCCCTAATCATGTACATGTCCTTTGGTATTTTGGAATTAGTGTCCTGTTTCCCACACTCCCAACGGAATTTGAGGTGGACCTCCCTGGGGACACATCACTTTTCAATGCGAGGTGCTGAAAATGTAAGTGAGTCCACTGTAGACATCTGTGGAGACCTCCATCATTCAGCCTATTCATCTGTCATAGCCATTGCCTGCAAGTCTTACCTGCCTTTATGGTGTACAATCTCACCTACGGATAACGTTTCCTTGTTCCTGCTACTGCCATTTGTAAGTGTTCATTAAACCATACTCATCATTTGTTGCGTCTCAGTGCTGCTGATCAACTGTAACCCCTTTGCAGCCACATTTTGTCTCCAGTACTGGCTGCATGGCATTTCTTAGAGTGTCTTTCCTGATGGTGCAACATTGGACCATGCCTGTGTAATGTGTTTCAAAATGACTACTTATAGTTTCCATCAGAAGTCTGTGTGATAGGGTGACAACAACAGAGTATAATTGTGAGGCAGGGACAATGCATACCCCTAACTTTCTAAGATGAGAAAGAGAGATACCTTCATAGAGTAAAGCATGTAGGCAAATGATATACCCCCAAGTTATACAGACAGTGAAGAAGAATATGTATGAAAAAAAAAAGATTACTTAAACCGAAATTTATTTTTTTTACCACTACTTTCATTTATTTATTTATTTCATATATACAGTGCTCAGCATAAATAAGTACACTCCAACAGATTTGTCAGAAAACCTTTACTTTACTTTCAGAATCAACATTTTCTATGGGACACTATACTACAAAATATTTCCCACAAATGCGGACCATTGATTGCAACCAAGATTTGTTAATTTGCACACACAAAAAAGTATTTTTTCAAACAAATTCATTCAGGACCATGTTGCAAAAATAAATACACCCCAAAGAAAGTCTTAGGAGCAAAGCAAAATTTTAGACAACAAAGTCCTAATTAACCGGTTCAATACCGGGCATTTTCACCCCCTTCCTTCCCAGACCAATTTTTAGTTTTCAGCGCCGTCGCAATTTAAACGACAATTGCGCGGTCATGCGACGTTGTACCCAAACAAAATTGACGTCCTTTTTTTCCCACAAATAGAGCTTTCTTTTGGTGGTATTTGATCACCTTTTATTTTTTGAGCTATAAACAAAAGAAGAGCGACAATTTTGAAAAAAACACAATATTTTTTACTTTTTGCTATAATAAATATCCCATTTAAAAAAAAAAAAAAAAAATTTTTTCCTCAGTTTCGGCCGATACGTATTCTTCTACATATTTTTGGTAAAAAAAATCGCAATAAGCGTATATTGATTGGTTTGCGCAAAAGTTATAGCATCTACAAAATACGGGATAGATTTATGACATTTTTTTTTAATTATTATTTATTTATTTTTTTTACTAGTAATAGCGGCGATCGCGATTTTTTTTTCGTGACTGCAACATTATGGCGGACACATCAGACACTTTTGACACATTTTTGGGACCATTCACATTTATACAGCGATCAATGCTATAAAATTGCATTGATTACTGTGTAAATGTGACAGGCAGTGAAGGGGTTAACCACTAGGGGGACACAAGGGGTTAAATGTGTTTCCTAGGGAATGCTTCTAACTGTAGGGGGCAGGGACATACAAGGGGAGGAGACCGATCAGTGTTCTGCTGTACTGGGAACACAGATCGCTCTCCTCTCACCTGGCAGGACGTGGATCTGTGTGTTTACACACACAGATCCACAGTCCGGCCCCGTTAACGGGCAATTGCGGCGCGCGCCCCCCCTAGACGGCCGGGAACCCAAGGCCATCATATGACGTCCACCCAGGATGGGAGATCCCATCTGTGGACGTCATATGTCTATACGCGGGTATTGAAGTGGTTAACAAGAGATGTCCAGGCCATCCACGGATGTTAACACCTCGACAGGAGGTGATGAGAAGGGCTCAAGAAAATCGTCACTTAAGTTCACTGCAGTTAGCTAAAGAAGTAGAAAGCCAAACTGGGGTGATTGTTTCCCGTGACACAATACGGAGTACACTGCAGAGGAATGGCATGCATGGGTGTCGCCCACGAAGGAAGCCTCTCCTAAAGCCCATGCACAAAAAAGCCTGCCTAGAATCTGCCAGAGCCCACGCTGAAAAATAAGAAGGGACTTAGTAGTGTATTTAGGTTTTGTGCTGCCCTAGGCCTGACTAAATTCATGCACCCCCTAATTTAAATATGACCCACCCCTCCCTGTCAAGGCCACACCCCTTGCTGTTTAAGACCCGCCCTAAAATTTTCAAGAGGGGGCACTGAGGGCCTGGGGGGGAGGGGGGCAATGGATTCCCTTAATTTGCATAGATTTCCTCTCACTTCCTGCTTGGCTATGGGGCAGAAAGTGAAGGGAAATCTCTGCAATGGGACAGGGATGGTAAAAATAAACTGACAGGGGCTATAATCCTCCCTTACTCTTTCCAAAATTAAAAAAAAAAGTGTTGCCCATAGTTCTACTTTAAGCACAAATTTCTGATAATTTTATGGAGTGGACTAAGAAGATATAACCATGCCAATGGTGCAGCAGAAAACATATGGCACAGTGAGGAAGGTTTGTGGTCCAGGATGATAGGACAGTCAAAATTAGAAGCGGTGCCCCCCCACAGTTGCAGATTGCTGGCTGCCCGCATACCGGAAGCAGTGCGGCTGCTTTATGGGGGCACTAGACTACTTTGCCTCTCAGCCCAGTCCACCCCATAAGACTGGCGCTACACTAACAGTTCAAGCCGGCGGGGACTCTTTACATGCTGCCCCCCTGCAAAGTGCTGCCCTAGGCCTGGGCCTTGCCAGCCTAGGCCAGGATACAGCGTTGAAGGAACTGCATGGTGTCACAAAGGTGAGGAGTACAAAGAAAAATGCATGGTGCCTACAGTGAAACATGGTGGTAGCAGTGTCCTTCTGTGGGGCTGCATGCGGGCTTCTGGTGTTGAGGAGCTGCATTTCATTGATGGTAACATGAATTCAGAGATGTACTGCTCTATATTGAAAGAGAAGATGCTACCATCACTCTGTGCCCTTGGTCGTCGCACAATTTTCCAACATGACAATGATCCAAAACACACATCGAAGGCCACTGTTGCATTTCTGAAGAAGGACAGGGTGGAAGTGATTCAGTGGCCAAGTCGTCTTCTGATCTGAAATCCATTCAAACACCTATGGGGGAATTCTGAAGAGGCAAGTTGAGCATCACTCTCCATCCAGCATCCAGGCTTTAAGGCCCCTTTCACACTGGGGCGGTGGGGGCGTCGGCGGTACAACAGCGCTATTTTTAGCGCTATTTTTGGCGCTGCTGTACCGTCGTTCTTGCAGCGGTATTTGGCCGCTAGCGGTGCGGTTTTAACCCCCGCTGGTGGCCGAGAAAGGGTTAAAATCCCTCGTACAGTGCGGCTATAGCCGCGGTATTGCCGCGGTATAGCCGCGCCGTCCCATTGATTTCAATGGGCAGGATCGGTGAATACACCGCTCCTTCACCGCTCCAAAAAAGCGGTTTGCAGGACTTTTTTCACCGTCCTGCCTGCGCACCGCTTCAGTGTGAAAGCCCTGGGGCTTTCACACTGAACAAACAGCGGAGGCTGTTTAGGGGCGGTTTGCAGGCGGTATTTTTAGCGCAATACCGCCTGCAAACCGCCCCAGTGTGAAAGGGGTCTAAAAGAGGTAATTCTTGAAGAATGGAAAAAGATAGATGTTGCAATATGTTGCAACTTGTTCATTCCATGCCTAGAAGACTTGGTGCTGTCCTCACAAATCATGGAGGTTATACAAAATACTAGATGGAGTAGTTTTTGTTGTGGGGTGTATTCATTTTTGCATCAACTAATTTGAGTAAAACTGAAGATTTTGTAATCTAAGTTATATGTTATTAACCTTACTTTCATGTAATGAGCTAAACAAATGTTCTGTAAAACTCAGTTTTGTCAAAAGTTTGGAAATTGTTCTTGAGTACATTGAGATATTGATTTAAATCTTACTTTTTCTTACTTTTCAAAAGGGGTGTACTCATTTACGCTGAGCACTGTGTGTATATAGTATATATATATATATATATATATATATATATATATATATATATATATATATATATATTTATTAAAAAAGAAAAACTGAAATATCACATGGTCCTAAGTATACAGACCCTTTGCTCAGTATTTAGTAGAAGCACCCTTTTGATCTAATACAGCCATGAGTCCTTTTGGGAAAGATGCAACAAGTTTTTCACACCTGGATTTGGGAATCCTCTGCCATTCCTCCTTGCAGATCCTCTCCAGTACTGTCAGGTTGGATGGTAAACGTTGGTGGACAGCCATTTTTAGGTCTCTCCAGAGATGCTCAATTGGGTTTAAGTTAGGGCTCTGGCTGGGCCATTCAAGAACAGTCACGGAGTTGTTGTGAAGCCACTCCTTCGTTATTTTAGCTGTGTGCTTAGGGTCATTGTCTTGTTGGAAGGTAAACCTTCGGCCCAGTCTGAAGTCCTGAGCACTCTGGAGAAGGTTTTCGTCCAGGATATCCCTGTGCTTGGCCGCATTCATCTTTCCCTTGATTGCAACCAGTCGTCCTGTCCCTGCAGCTGAAAAACACCCCCACAGCATGATGCTGCCACCACCATGCTTCACTGTTGGGACTGTATTGGACAGGTGATGAGCAGTGCCTGGTTTTCTCCACACATACCGCTTAGAATTAAGGCCAACAAAGTTCTATCTTGGTCTCATCAGACCAGAGAATCTTATTTCCCACCATCTTGGAGTCCTTCAGGTGTTTTTTAGCAAACTCCATGCGGGCTTTCATGTGTCTTGCACTGAGGAGAGGCTTCCGTCGGGCCACTCTGCCATAAAGCCCCGACTGGTGGAGGGCTGCAGTGATGGTTGACTTTCTACAACTTTCTCCCATCTCCCAACTGCATCTCTGGAGCTCAGTCACAGTGATCTTTGGGTTCTTCTTTACCTCTCTCACCAAGGCTTTTCTCCCCCCGATAGCTCAGTTTGGCCGGACGGCCAGCTCTAGGAAGGGTTCTGGTCGTCCCAATTGTCTTCCATTTAAGGATTATGGAGGCCACTGTGCTCTTAGGAATCTTAAGTGCAGCAGAAATTTTTTGTAACCTTGGCCAGATCTGTGCCTTGCCACAATTCTGTCTCTGAGCTCTTCAGGCAGTTCCTTTGACCTCATAAATTCTCATTTGCTCTGACATGCACTGTGAGCTGTAAGGTCTTATATAGTCAGATGTGTGGCTTTCCTAATCAAGTCCAATCAGTATAATCAAACACAGCTGGAATCAAATGAAGGCGTAGAACCATCTCAAGGATGATCAGAAGAAATTGACAGCACCTGAGTTAAATATATGAGTGTCACAGCAAAGGGTCTGAATACTTAGGACCATGTGATATTTCAGTTTTTCTTTTTTAATAAATCTGCAAAAATGTCAACAATTCTGTGTTTTTCTGTCAATATGGGGTGTTGTGTGTACATTAATGAGGAAAAAAATGGACTTAAATGATTTTAGCAAATGGCTGCAATATAACAAAGAGTGAAAAATTTAAGGGGGTCTGAATACTTTCCGTCCCCACTGTATATATATATATTTAATTTTCACGCGTTTGTCTAAATGGTTTTAAACCTCTGAAAGCTGGCCATAGATGGATCAAAATTCATCCAGTTCAGCAAGAGCTTTCCATTTGAAAGTAGTCAATCTAATGATGCCCCTGCAGTCAATCGAAGGAGTCCCACTCTCAGAATACAATAGCGCAAGTGGGAGGATTCCTCCATTTACCTCATTGCGTGTGTGGAAGGTGGAATTGGTTCCTTTTTTTGGCCCTGGGGCGTAGCCTGAATGGCATTAGGTGACATTCAACCCAGTAGAGCAATGGATTGTAGGGCAGTGAGTCTGCAGTGGATGGGTGCTGAAGATAGGGTGAGCAAGAACTGCTTTTTGCTTTTAAAAATGCTGGGCAATCGAAGAAAAAAATGTGAAGCTGAGGTTGGGGTTTAAATGGAGCCTATTATTTTTTTTTTTTTTACAAGCACACTTGTTACATCACACGCTATTCATTTTTACTTCTTCATCCCTTCAGCTTGTTCACTGGAAACAATGAGAATCTGGCTTCTGGCATTTATACTTCAACAGGCTTGTACTCTGTAAGGGGCACATTATTTATCCAAAAGAGGTGTGAATTTGGAACATCAAGTGCGTGGATCAGATCCAACAGAGAAATTACACCAGGCACCAGCACAAATCCCAGCGGTACAAAGATAGCAGCTGCTTAGGAGAAAGGCAGACTAGATGACAGGATGGAAAAATATAAATTATAACAACAAAACAATAAATTCAATCAAGATTCAATATTGCAGCTTTAGCTGTGTTTTATCTCTTTATCACCACCTACTTTCTTCCTTTGGTTGGCAGAAGGGATGAAGTGCAGAATATATAATGCGGAAATTGAATATTGCTTTAGTAGGTTAACCTTACATGACCTTACTGATGTACTAATTAAAGAAAAACCCCAACCAAAAAAAGAAGGGTGCAGGTGCTCCGATGGGCCATAAATCTGGGGTGATGGTATATTAATTTTAGTGGTGATGAAGGTGGCATGGCCAGTTTGGGTGCATTCAATTTCAAATCATTGGGTTTTGGCACCAGTGTCTTTGCACAATAAGAAATTTAGCACATGCAGTGTCAGTGGTCAGTTCAAACAATGGTGCTCCGGTATTGATGTGATGTCTGTAATCGGTGGAAGGAATGGTGTCCCAGGCTTGATGTCAGTAGTCAGTAGGAAGAATGGTGCCCCAGCATTGATGTCAGTGGTCAGTGGGAGTTAAGTCCAAGGATTGATGTCATTGATCAGTGGGAGAAATGGTGCCCCAACTCTGATGCCAGTGGTCAGTGGGAGGTATTGTGTCCCAAAACCGATGTCAGTGGTCAGTGGGAGAAATGGTTCCCCATTACTAATGTCAGTGGTCAGTGGAAGGAATTATGTACCAGGAGTGATGTCAGTGTTTAGTGGGAGAAATGTACCCCAGCACTGATGCAAGTTGTCAGTGGGAGGTATTGTGTCCCAAGATTAATGTCAGTGGTCGATGGGAGAAAAAGCTTCCCAGCACTGATATTGGTGATCAGCAGGAGGTGTCGTGTCCCAGGAGTGATGTCAGTGGGAAAAATTGGTCCTCAGCACTAATGTCAGTGGTCAGTAGAACAAATTACAGTATGTCCTTGGATTAATGTCAGTGGTCAGTGGGAAAAAGGGTTCCTCAGTAGTGTCAGCACTAATGTCAGTGGTCAATGGAAGGAATTACAGTATGTCCCAGGATTGATGTCAGTAGTCAGTGGGAGAAATGGTGGCGCAGCACTGATTTCAGTGGTCAGTGGGAGGTATTGTGTCCCAGAATTGATGTCAGTGGGAGAAATGGTGCCCCAGCATTGATGTCAGTGGTCAGTAGAAGGAATGGTGCCCCAGGACTGTTTCAGTAGTCAGGGGGGAAGAATGGTGTCCCAGCGTTGATGTCAGTGGGAGAAATGGTGTCCTAACATTGATCTCAGTCAGTGGAAGGAATGGCATCCCAGCATTGATGTCAGTGCTCAGTGGGAAAAATGGTGCCCTAGGACTGATGGTACTGGTCAGTGGAGAGAATGGTGCCCCAGCACTGATGTCATGGTCAGTGGTTAGGATTTGCTTATTAGAATAGGCAGTCAGTGGCACTTCTGTGTATGTCCTGCTCCATACCTTGTGGTGATGTCAAGGTCAGACCTATACTATACAGGCACCATCAGGCTGATACTGCCAATGATAGACTGGAAAGTGAAGGAACCGCCTGATTTCCATTGCTTGGTTTGGCATACAGAGTCTCCCTATAGCTTGCAATGAGAAAGCCCTTTATGTAGGGTCTTTAATTGCAGGAGCCAGTCTACATCAAACAGCAGGCCACAGCTGACTGTAGGCTGTAGTATGGGGACCACTGTTCTAGACTTTATCTCTGCTATAAACAAGCAGTTCGGTATACACAATTGTCCACTTGGACAGTGATAAATTATTGAACACCCACACCCACCATCCTTCAGTGAGGATTAAAGTGCACTGTACCTAAAGCCAAAACTTTTTTTTTTTAAAGTTTTGGATAGAGTAAAGAAGATTGGGATAGAAAGGATAAAACTCCTGTCCTTTTTGTGCTGTCTGAGTCCTGGAGGTTTCCCTTTATGCCCTGGTTTTGTCTTGCGCTGGAGACACCACAAAGAGTGAGTAAATATCCCTCCAAAGTTATTGGGAAAAAAACCTTTTGGACAACCCCTTTGTGCTGCAGAAACAAGTGTCCCCACTGTAAGATTTCTCTTCTATTGATCTTATAGTAAAAACTACAACATTTTTTATTTCTCATCCCTTTCTGTCTTGGTGAGTGGTGACAATGGTCACCAGACAAATAGAAAGGGGAAACCTTCCTGATTGTGAAATAAAGCAGTAAAAACCTGACAAGGGCATTTCTTTCCATCCCCTGCTCCATTGGTCTCCAAACTGCTGCCTGGGAGCCTGGTACGGCCCTTTGCTCACCTTTATCCGGCCTTTGAGATACTTTTTCTCCCACTGATACAAGACACTATTCCTTCCACTGACACCAACAATGGAACAAAATTACTGATATGAACAACAAGGCACTATTTCTTCTATTGACACCAACAATGATGCATTATTCCTTAAATTGACACCAACGATGGGAAGCTATTCCTCCCACTGACACCAATGATGGGACGCTATTCCTCCCACTGACACCAATGATGGGACGCTATTCCTCCCACTGACACCAATGATGGGACGCTATTCCTCCCACTGATACTAATAATAGGACGCTATTTCTCTCACTGGCACCAATGATGGGACACTATTCCTTCCACTGATACAAATGATGGGTCACCATTCCTCTCACTAACACCATTGATGGACACTATTCCTCTCCATTACTCCTATAATGGGGCACTATTCTTCCCACTGACACCAATGATGAGGCACACTTTCTCCCACAGAAACCAAAGATGTATTGTTTTGTGATTTGTGTTGGAACCCATGACCTGCCAATACTTCCTTTTGTAAGAGTGCAGTTCCGAACTTCACAATATTTTAGCAGAGGGCTTTTCTGTTCTTTGTGGCTCAACTCGATATAACCTGACTGGTTACACCATCTCATTAAAAAAAAAAAATGGATTCCCTTTAAATAATCACATTCCTAGCGAAGCAGGATACAGCTTACCATGCTGAAAGAAATTGTCAAAGTGTACCTGAATGACATAAGCTCTACAACAACTATTGCATAATGGAAATCTTGTGCACTTAGAGGCAATAAATCATAGCAAACAATGTCAGTGAACACAAAACAGCAGCAGAAGGGTTCAATACGTTCATGATGGCTATCACTTAATTTGTCTGTTACGAAAAAAATTAGGTAGTTATTTACAGATGACATCTTCCATAGACTTGCGTTGGTGTAAGAGGTGATCCAGTATTTTCCATACTTCAACTGCTGTCCTCATGACTTTCCACTCAAGAATGCGATGCACTTGTTAACACTTGACATTTGGTGCATGCTGAAAAATTGCTGTGAAAATAGTGTTAGGAAAAAAAAGAAGACGAATGGATAGCCATGTAACATATAAAAGCTATTTTTAAGACTTATGTTGGCTGTGCAGAGAATGATGCCACATTCCATGCCAATTCAAGAATGAACTTGACAAGCATGTGTAGGCTAAGCCGAACCTTCTGTTACCATTGCCTAAAGTAATAACCTGGACCAACTATCCTGAATTGAACTGGTCACAGCCTTCTTAAAGCGGAGCTCCAGTCTCCCCCCAAAGAATTAAAAGTCAGCAGTTTGGCTGTTCGCATGTTCACAAAACAACTGAATTATCAGGACGTTCGACCATTTGTTTGGCCCGCCAAATGACCACAATGCACTGCGCTGCCACACAGTGCATTGAAAGCCCTGATTGGCTGAAGCAATAAAAGCTTTGCCCAATAAGTGCACAGAGCACTGTCAGAGCCATGATTGGATGCTGTCATGATGACTCTATCCAATCATGGGTCATTGCTGTTAGTCCCGCCCCATACTATAAAAATATTCTTTCAATAACCGCCATTTTCAGTGTGATATGTGAGTGTAGTGCGACCATTTATCTTTACATTAGTGTGAATGTAGGGATAATTCAGTCAGTATGAGTATAGTGACCGTTTAACACAGTATATTTCATTGCGTTACTGCAAGTTTAACGCCGTATATTTCAATGTGTTAGGTGCCATTTAACGCAGCTTATTTCAGTGCGTTACTGCAAGTTTAACACCGTATATTTCAGTGCGTTATCTTCTGTTTAACGCAATACATTTCTGTGCGTTAGTGCATGCTTAATGCAGTATATTTTAATGCGTTACGTGCCATTTAACGCAGTACATTTCTGCGCGTTACTGCAGCTTAACACAGTATATTTCAGTGCATTAATGCAAGTTGAACACCGTATATTTCAGTGCGTTACTGCAAGTTTAATGCTCTATATTTCAGTGCATTATCTTTCGTTTAACGCAGTATAGTTCAACGCGTTGCTGCAAGTTTAAAGTTGTATATTTCAGTGCATTATGTGCCATTTAACACAGTACATTTCTGTGTGTTACTACATGCTTAACACAGTATAGTTCAGTGCGTTACTGCAAGTTCAACGCCCTATATTTCAGTGCATTATCTTCTGTTTAACGCAGTATAGTTCAGTGCATTACTGCAAGTTTAACGACGTACATTTCAGTGCATTATCTTCTGTTTACCATAGTACAGTTCAGTGCATTACTGAAAGTAACAGTTCAGTGCATTATGTGCCATTTAACACAGTACATTTCTGTGTGTTACTACATGCTTAACACAGTATAGTTCAGTGCGTTACTGCAAGTTCCACGCCCTATATTTCAGTGCATTATCTTCTGTTTAACGCAGTATAGTTCAGTGCATTACTGCAAGTTTAACGACGTACATTTCAGTGCATTATCTTCCGTTTACCATAGTACAGTTCAGTGCATTACTGAAAGTTTAACACTGTATATTGCAGTGCATTACCTTCCTTTTAACGCAGTATAATTCAGTTCGTTACTTCAAGTTTAACTCCATACATTTCAGTGTGCATTACCTTCTGTTTAACGCAGTATAGTTCAGTGCGTTACTGCAAGTTTAACACCGTATATTGCAGTGCGTTACCTTCCATTTAGCGCAGTACAGTTCAGTGCGTTACTGCACGTTTGACTCAGTATATTTCTGTTCTTCAGTGTAGATTTACTGCAGTATAATATAGTGTATCAGTGGAGTGTGTTTGTGTAGTGAGTACTCAAGTTAAAGTGCACCGAACACCACTTTCTATTGATTAAAGTGCATCTATGTACACATTTACACATCTATATTACATTTTGTTAATAAGAATCCCCATCATGTCTGGGAGGACAAAAAGCAGAGACAGACGTTCCCTTGGCACTGAAAGGGGACCAGCAGCGTATGAGTCCACAGGCAAATGTGGACGTGGTCAGTCCTCAGGCAGGGCATCATTTCCTCTGTTTAGTGATGTTGCCCATGCTATTCAGCCACAGCATGCAGAGGAGGTGGTGGACTGGCTTACTAAACCATCCTCATCCTCCTCATCCTTCGTCACCCAAGCAGAGACTGGTTCACAGTCCACTGCACCTGCCAGAGTGGCTAAACCTGCTTCCTTGTCCACAGCCATTCCTGCCATAGCCCCCGCATCAGGCATGGAGGAGTCAGCTGAGTTATTTGAATACAGCATCAGCCACTTATTCCTTGATGATGCACAGCCATTACTTGATTCAGTTGGTTCTGAGGTTGGGGTTGAGGAAGACAGGAACATGAGCCTAGAGAGTGGAGAGAACACTGGTACACAAGTCATGTTCCTCCAGCCGCAGCGTATTGCCAAGTTTTCTCCAGTGGTAGTTAATGAGGATGGAGGGGATGATGAGGTCACTGATGCAAATTGGGTGCCAGATAAAGCAGAGGAGGAAAGTGGGAGTGAGGCACAACCCCAATGAGGCAGCCATCATGGAAGAGTAGAGAGCAGACACCCTATTCCATCACATTGTGGAGCTGTTATCTCCCGGCCCTCTTCCTACGGCTCAGCTGTCTGGGCCTTTTTTAGCACATGTGCAGCTGATCGCACTGTTGCAATTTGCAAACTTTGTCTCAAGCACATCAAGCGTGGCAAAAACACCAGCCATTTGGGTACCACATGCTTGACAAGGCATTTAACCTACCACCAGTCAGCCCATTAGCAAGAGCACCTGAAAGCCACATAAAAGGGGCACAAATCTGTTCCTCCTCCTTACTCACCTCAGTCTGCCCCGCTATACCCCATGATCTCTCAGCAGCCTCCACTGACAGGGATGATGGTATAGCGCAGGGTATCCCAGGTCCTTGCAGCACATCTGCCAGCAGCACACCACCAGCTGTAGAATATAGCCGACAAATTTCTCTGCCCCATCTGCTACAGTGGAAAAAAAAATACAGTCACTGCCACCCACATATCCAGCATCTAAATGCAAGCTTGTCAAAGCTGCTGGCTCTACAACATCTGCCTTTCCGTCTGGTGGATTCTGACCCCTTCCGTGAATTTGCAGAATGTGCTGTACCACAATGGCAGGTTCCCAATTGCTATTTCTTTTCACGTAAGGCCATTACAGCTCTGTGCCATCACGTGGAAGGCAATGTTGTGGCATCATTGGGCAAGGCAGTCAGTAAGTCCATGTTACTGCTGACACGTGGTCCAGCACGTCAGGGACTATATATTTTGTTCACAGCACACTGGGTAACTCTGCTTGCAACTCGGAAGAATGCAGGACAGGGCTCAGTGCTGCAGCTTGTTGTGCCCTCATGTCTCTATACAGCTAGTGGTGATTATGCGAGATTTGTCAGCCCAACCCCTCCTCCTCCTCCTCCTCCTCCTCCTCTGCCTCCATGCCCTCCTCTGCTGGATTGTCCTATGAACCACAAGTACCCCCTAAGCGTTCAAAGGGCTATGCAATGAGTCAGGCTAAATGGTGCCATGCAGTGCTTCAGCTGGTGTGTCTACGGGAAAGGAACTACACCAGAGCAGAGATTCTTGCAGCTCTGCAGGGGCAGGCCCAGAGGTGGTTCACGCCACGCCAGCTGGAGCCAGGAATGGTGGTGTGTGATAATGGCACAAACCTCCTGTTCGTCCTTAAACAGGGAAAGTTGACACATGTGCCATGCCTGGCACATGTCCTCAATTTGGTGGTGGAGGTGGTGTTTCTACGGAGAAGTCGGTAATGACAAAACCAGTCAGGTGACCAGCACGATAACCCGGAAGTAACACGTGTGCTCCACCATCCACTGCCCTCTACCCAGAAGTGTCTGCAGTGTCTGCAAAGAAATGCACGATTTCCTCTGACGACTGGACATGGTGATAGCGCCCTCTGGGTGATTTCTATTTGCTTGTTGATGCTTATTTTAATGTACGTAGCTAGTATTAAGGGGGCTTCTGATGTATGGGGAATTGTGTCATAATAAACAGGATTACGCTATGTACTACCATTCTTGTGTTTTATGACGCGTGTTTGAGCCCCTGCAACAGTGGATCTCTGGGATTGTGAGGACCAGGTATCAAAGCAGCTGACATACACCAAACTTAAAGCTTACTTGTTAGAGGCGTCAGGTGAGTTTGACCCCCTGGGGGAGTGTGTTACACGTGGTGGAATACAGATTTTTCTGTTCTCTGGTGGAAGGTGCATGCTAGGATAACGACTGTTGAAAACCTTGAACGCCTTGAATACTTTGAACTGTTCCTAACTAGGGATGAGCCGAACACCCCCCGGTTCGGTTCGCACCAGAACCCGCGAACGGACCGAAAGTTCGCACGAACGTTAGAACCCCATTGACGTCTATGGGACTCGAACGTTCGAAATCAAAAGTGCTCATTTTAAAGGCTAATTTGCATGGTATTGTCCTAAAAAGGGTTTGGGGACCCGGGTCCTACCCCAGGGAACATGTATCAATGCAAAAAAAACTTTTAAAAACGGCCGTTTTTTCGGGAGCAGTGATTTTAATGATGCTTAAAGTAAAAAAAAAAAAGTGAAATATTCCTATAACCACTTCAGCCCCGGAAGGATTTACCCCCTTCCTGACCAGAGCACTTTTTACAAATTGGCACTGCGTCGCTTTAACTGCTAATTGCGCGGTCATGCAATGCCGTAACCAAACGAAATTTGCGTCCTTTTCTTCCCACAAATAGAGCTTTCTTTTGATGGTATTTGATCACCTCTGCCGTTTTTATTTTTTGCGCTATACACGGAAAAAGACCGAAAATTTTGAAAAAAAATGATATTTTCTACTTTTTGTTCTAAAAAAAATCCAATAAACTCAATTTTAGTCATACATTTAGGCCAAAATGTATTTGGCCACATGTCTTTGGTAAAAAAAATGTCAATAAGTGTATATTTATTGGTTTGCGCAAAAGTTATAGCGCCTACAATCTAGGGTACATTTTCTGGAATTTACACAGCCTTTAATTTATGACTGCCTATGTCGTTTCTTGAGGTGCTAAAATGGCAGGGCAGTACAAAACCCCCACAAATGACCCCATTTTGGAAAGTAGACACCCCAAGGAAATTGCTGAGAGGCATGTTGAGCCCATTGAATATTCATTTTTTTTGTCCCAAGTGATTGAATAATGAAAAAAAAAAAAAAAAAAAAACAAAATTACAAAAAGTTGTCACTAAATGATATATTGCTCACACAGGCCATGGGCATATGTGGAATTGCACCCCAAAATACATTTAGCTGCTTCTCCTGAGTATGGGGATACCACATGTGTGGGACTTTTTGGGAGCCTAGCCGCATACGGGGCCCCGAAAACCAATCACTGCCTTCAGGATTTCTAAGGGCGTACATTTTTGATTTTACTCCTCACTACCTATCACAGTTTTGAAGGCCATAAAATGCCCAGATGGCACAAACCCCCCCCAAATGACCCCATTTTGGAAAGTAGACACCCCAAGCTATTTGCTGAGAGGCATGTTGAGTCCATGGAATATTTTATATTTTGACACAAGTTGCGGGAAAGTGACAATTTATTATTTTTTTTTTTTTTTTTTTGCACAAAGTTGTCACTAAATGATATATTGCTCACACAGGTCATGGGCATATGTGGAATTGCACCCCAAAATACATTTAGCTGCTTCTCCTGAGTATGGGGATACCACATGTGTGGGACTTTTTGGGAGCCTAGCCGCGTACGGGACCCCGAAAACCAATCACCGCCTTCAGGATTTCTAAGGGTGTACATTTTTGATTTCACTCTTCACTGCCTATCACAGTTTCGGAGGCCATGGAATGCCCAGGTGGCACAAAACCCCCCCAAATGACCCCATTTTGGAAAGTAGACACCCCAAGCTATTTGCTGAGAGGCATGGTGAGTATTTTGCAGCTCTCATTTGTTTTTGAAAATGAAGAAAGACAAAAAAAAAAATTTTTTTTTTCTTTTTTTAATTTTCAAAACTTTGTGACAAAAAGTGAGGTCTGCAAAATACTCACTATACCTCTCAGCAAATAGCTTGGGGTGTCTACTTTCCAAAATGGGGTCATTTGGGGGGGGGTTTGTGCCACCTGGGCATTCCATGGCCTCCGAGACTGTGATAGGCAGTGAAGAGTGAAATCAAAAATTTACGCCCTTAGAAAGCCTGAAGGCGGTGCTTGGTTTTCGGGGTCCCATACGTGGCTAGGCTCCCAAAAAGTCTCACACATGTGGTATCCCCGTACTCAGGAGAAGCAACAGAATGTATTTTGGGGTGTAATTTCACATATTCCCATGGCATGTTTGAGCAATATATCATTTAGTGACAACTTTGTGCAAAAAAAAAAAAAAATAATAATAATTTGTCTCTTTCCCGCAACTTGTGTCACAATATAAAATATTCCATGGACTCGACATGCCTCTCAGCAAATAGCTTGGGGTGTCTACTTTCCAAAATGGGGTCATTTGGGGGGGTTTGAACTGTCCTGGCATTTTATGCACAACATTTAGAAGCTTATGTCACACATCACCCACTCTTCTAACCACTTGAAGACAAAGCCCTTTCTGACACTTTTTGATTACATGAAAAAATTATTTTTTTTTGCAAGAAAATTACTTTGAACCCCCACACATTATATATTTTTTTAAAGCAAATGCCCTACAGATTAAAATGGTGGGTGTTTAATTTTTTTTTTTCACACAGTATTTGCGCAGCGATTTTTCAAACGCATTTTTTGGGGAAAAAACACACTTTTTTACATTTTAATGCACTAAAACACACTATATTGGCCAAATGTTTGATGAAATAAAAAAGATGATCTTAGGCCGAGTACATGGATACCAAACATGACATGCTTTATAACTGTGCACAAACGTGCAGTGACAACAAAATAAATACATTTTTAAAAGCCTTTAAAAGCCTTTACAGGTTACCACTTTAGATTTACAGAGGAGGTCTACTGCTAAAATTACTGCCCTCGATCTGACCGTCGCGGTGATACCTCACATGCATGGTGCAATTGCTGTTTACATTTGACGCCAGACCGACGCTTGCGTTCGCCTTAGCGCAAGAGCAGGGGGGACAGGGGTGCTTTTTTTTTTTTTTTTTTTTTTTCTTTATTATTTTTTTGCTTTTTTATCTTATTTTAAAACTGTTCCTTTCATTTTTTTTTTTTTTTAATCATTTTTATTGTTATCTCAGGGAATGTAAATATCCCCTATGATAGCAATAGGTAGTGACAGGTACTCTTTTTTGAAAAAATTGGGGTCTATTAGACCCTAGATTTCTCCTCTGCCCTCAAAGCATCTGACCACACCAAGATCGGTGTGATAAAATGCTTCCCCAATTTCCCAATGGCGCTATTTACATCCGGCGAAATCTAAGTCATAAAATGCTCGTAGCTTCTGGTTTCTTAGGCCATAGAGATGTTTGGAGCCACTCTGGTCTCTGATCAGGTCTATGGTCAGCTGGCTGAATCACCGGCTGCATTCTCAGGTTCCCTGTTGAGACAGGAGAGCCAGAGAAAAACACGGAAGACGGTGGGGGGGGGGGGGCATTCTCTCCCACTGCTTGTAAAAGCAGTCTAGAGGCTAATTAGCCGCTAGGATTGCTTCTACATGAAAGCCGACCGCTGGCTGAAAAGAATGATACCAAGATGATACCTAAACCTGCAAGCATCATTCTGGTATAACCACTCAAAGTCGTGAATGCTGTACTCAGACAAAAATATGGTTAACAATAAAGCACAGTAAACGGTAAAGTATAAAAAATTGCAGACCTGAAAAGCAAACATGATAAAACATAATAACAATAAAACATTGCAGAATAGAATACAGTAAAAAAGAGCAGAACAATAGAGAGAATAGAGAGAGAGAGAATAGAGAGAGAACAATAAAACGACAACTATTATTTTTTATTTTATATTTTTGTTTGTGTTTTTTTTTTTTTTTTTTTTCACTTTTTTTGTAACTGTAACTTTTATAACTGTAACCGGTTCCAGGTTCGGGTCTCTCAAAATGCGATGGCATCTTGGGAGACCCTGTGAAAGTGTGCCTAGTCTGTGCAATGCTGTACCCTACGCTAATACTCAGCTAGTGAATGGTAGCGTTCAAAACATTCACCAATGCAAAGACCAGGATTGTCAGGACAGGAGGGACAATAATAGCGGGTGTCACGCCTATATCCGCGCTTGCTGCAGACACAACATCTTTTTTGGGGGGGTTCGCTGGGTAGGGGTACTCGGGAGGACATAAAAATGCCTCTCATGCATTTGGTTGGGGATGTGAATGGGGGAAGTACGGGCGCTGCAGAAGCGGTAGGTTCCCAATTAGGATTGGCGAATGCAGCAGGAAGGGCACTATGGGCACGACGGGCCTGTGTTTGTCTTTTTGGTGGCAGCGGGACACTACTTGTGCTTGCCACCTCACCAGCTTGAACTGCACTTATGGGACTCGCCACGTCACCAAGTGTTACTGCAGTGCTGGTTTGACTACGACCGGGGTGTACTAGGCCGCTGGCGCTTGCCAGTTCACCAAAACGCTACCAAAAAAACTGTTAACGATCGCAGGGATCAGGCCTGACTCTGCGAACGCTGCAGTTATGCATTTAGTGTTTTGTAAGTGACAGTGATCGATCGATACTGCACTTGGGTGGGCTGGGCTGGGCCGGGCGGAGGGGCAAAACGCAGGTGCTAGCAGGTATCTGGGCTGATCCCGCTAACACTGCGTTTTTGGGAACCCTAAACTGCTGGGGACGCCAGTATAGATCTGATCGGATCAGATATTGATCAGTTCAGATACTATACCACTAAGGGAGGTGTACAGTGCGTGCGTGGGTGTTAGCGCTACTGGCACTAACCTGACGCTGCCTGGGGCTGGTGCTTGCCAGTTCACCAAAACGCTACAAAAAAAACTGTTAGCGATCGCAGGGATCAGGCCTGACTCTGCGAACGCTGCAGTTATGCGTTTAGTGTTTTGTAAGTGACAGTGATCGATCGATACTGCACTTGGGTGGGCTGGGCTGGGCCGGGCGGAGGGGTAAAACGCAGTTGCTAGCAGGTATCTGGGCTGATCCCGCTAACACTGCGTTTGTGGGAACCCTAAACTGCTGGGGACGCTAGTATAGATCTGATCGGATCAGATATTGATGCGTTCAGATACTATACCACTAAGGGAGGTGTACGGTGCGTGGGTGTTAGCGGTACTGGCACTAACCTGACGCTGCCTGGGGCTGGTGCTTGCCATTTCACCAAAATGCTACCAAAAAAACTGTTAGCGATCGCAGGGATCAGGCCTGACTCAGCGAACGCTGCAGTTATGCGTTTAGTGTTTTGTAAGTGACAGTGATCGATCGATACTGCACTTGGGTGGGCTGGGCCGAGCTGGGCGGAGGGGCAAAACGCAGGTGCTAGCAGGTATCTGGGCTGATCCCGCTAACACTGTGTTTTTGGGAACCCTAAACTGCTGGGGACGCCAGTATAGATCTGATCGGATCAGATATTGATGCGATCAGATACTATACCACTAAGGGAGGCGTATGCTGCGTGCGTGGGTGTTAGCGGTACTGGCGCTAATCTGACCCTGCCTGGGGCGACGCATATCACCGCCGGGCGATCAGGGGGCTAAATCTTTATTCGGTAATAAACGGCGGGTTCCCTGACACTATAAAAAATAAACAAACTAACCAGCGTCACCCGTAACGGTTATACAGTGATCAGTGGTGAAAGGGTTAACTAGGGGGCAATCAAGGGGTTAAAACATTTATTAGATAGTATATGGGGGTCCCTGTCGCTATAAAACTCTGACGGCGAACCTAAATATTTACGTCCCTAACTAGCATCACCAGCGACACTAATACAGCGATCAGAAAAATGATCGCTTAGCGACACTGGTGACAGGGGGTGATCAAGGGGTTAAAACTTTATTAGGGGGGGTTAGGGGGGTACCCTAGACCTACAGGGGGCCTAACACTCACTGCCCTGACACTGTAACTGTCACAAACTGACACCAATACAGTAATCAGAAAAAAAAAAAAAAAAAAAAAAAACTGCTGGTGTCAGTTTGTGACAGGGGGGGGGGGGGGTGATTGGGGGGGGATCGGGGGGCGATCGGGGGGGGGGATCGGGGTGTTTAGTGTGCCTGGCATGTTCTACTGTGTGTGTAGTGTTGGTGCACTTACATTGCAGTCTTCTCTCCTCGGCCCGGAACGGAAAATACCGAGCCGAGGAGAGATGACATCATTTCCTCTGCCTCTGTGTACAATACAGAGGCAGGGAAATGATCCCATTGGCTGAGAGCGATCGCGAGGGGGGGGCCACGAATGGATGGCCTCCCCCTCACCTCCGATCGCCGGGGGAGATTTGCCGACCGCCGCAGGCACCGGGGGGGGGTCCGATCGGACCCCCCACCCGCGGGCAGGCAAGGACGTACATATACGTCCTTTTGCCTGCCCGTGCCGCTCTGTCGACGTATATAGTCGTGCGGCGGTCGGCAAGTGGTTAAATATCGTACCTGGGGGGTGTCTATAGTATGCCTGTAAAGTGACGCGTGTTTCCCATGTTTAGAACAGTCCCTGCACCAAATGTCATTTTTAAAGGAAAAAATCTCATTTAAAACTGCTTGCGGGTTTAATGTCATGTCGGGTCATGGCAATATGGATGAAAATCAGTGAGACAAACGGCATGGGTACCCCCCAGTCCATTACCAGGCCCTTTGGGTCTTGTATGGATATTAAGGGGAACCCCGCACCCAAATTAAAATAAGGAAAGGTGTGGGGCCACCAGGCCCTATATACTCTGAACAGCAGTATACAGGCGGTGCAAACAAGACAGGGACTGTAGGTTTGTTGTTAAGTAGAATCTGTTTGTAATTTTGAACATTTTTAACGTGTTTAGCTCCAGCCAAAAAATCTTTTCTAAGCTTTTTGGAAAACATAGGGAAGGGTTATCACCCCTGTGACATTTGTTTTGCTGTCTTTCCTCCTCTTCAGAAGATTTCACCTCACTTTTTTGTCCCAATGAAAAATGTTTTTTGAAAATTTGGGTTTTTTTGTGGAACAAGGATTGGAAAGCATCAGTGGAAAGGAGAAATTGTTTTCCCATATTAACTCTTACAGGAGAGAATTTCCCTTCCTAGGGGTAGATTTCATCTCACTTCCTGTTGTCTCCTTCCGTTTGCAAGTAGGAGTCGTTTGTAAGTTAGATGTTTGAAATTTTGCCAAGCTAGCATTCAACCGCTGGGCATGTGGATGGCTGGGAGCAAACTTCTTTCGGCGGTGCAGCAGCTGGGGCAGGGAAATTTGCCTGGTACAATCTGACGTCGGTGTACCAAAAGCAGATTGCCCACAAGTACTTGGCTGTGACACACCTAATTCTACACCTTCATTCCTCTCACTGCAGGTCTCAGAGAGGACTGAAGGTCTAGTGGGGTTGGAAATCTCAGCTGATGAGGAGCAAGGAGAGGTCCTCTTTGTTCTTTGGTGTGGGTCTTTTAGATACGCTTGCCAACGAACTGCATGGCAGGTCAACATATGTCTGGTCAAGCATGTGGTACCCAAGCGGGAGATGTTTTGGCCACGCGAGATACGCTTGAGACATATGTTGCAAATAGCAGCGGTGCGATCTGATGCACTCGTCTCAAAAAAGGCCCACACCAAAGAACTTTTTGAATAACGCGCAGAGACTGCAGCGCCCTGCACATGTGGAGCTTTGGGGTGTGATGCAGTCAATGTGCTGCCCTTAGGCTGGCCCCTGGAGGGCATCCTGCCTCGTTGGTGATGTGCCGCCGCCTCCTCCTCCTCCTCCTCCTCCTCCTCCTCCTCTCTCCTATCAGGCACCCACATTGAGTCAGTGACCTCATCATCCCCTCCCTCCTCATCACTGGAGCAAACCTGGCAGTATGCTGCAGCAGGGGGAGCATGACTGCCAGATTGCTGTCCTTCTTGGGCACCCCCTCTGTCCGTGCTCATGTTACTGCCTTCATCGAGCTCAGTATCGTCATCAGAGCCTTCCAAACGCTGGGCATCCTCCTGGAGCATGTACCCAACACTGTGGTCAAACAGTTCGAGGGAATCCTCATGAGGACATGGTGGAGCTAGGGAAGGAGTCACTGATGACATTGAGCTGAGGGAAGAGGCCGCTGCTTTGCCAGACAAAGCACCCTGGGCATGGGTGAGAGAGGATGAGGAGGATGAGGACGGCTTGGTCATCCACTCGACCAAGTCTTCCGCATGTTGCGGCTCAACACGGCCAGCTGCCGAAAAAAAGGCCAAGCGTGTCCCATGGCCACGTGCTGATGAGGATGCACCGTCTCCACGACCAGCACTAGACACAGAGCCTGCTTGCCCTCTCTTATTGGCTTGTGACTGTCTGCCTCTCCTTCTTGGCCTTCCAGACATACTAATGGCCTGTAGCTGTACTAAGCTGGGATAGAACACCTGTAATTTTCTTCAAGTAGCTTTATATACTGTAACCAGACAAGCCTGCCTGTCAGTAGGAAGATAACAGGAACGGATCTAGCTGAACACTGTGAGCAGGACGCACTGTACTAAATGTAAATAGTCTAGCTGCCTGACCGTGGTACTAATAGGATCAAATAGAACACCTGTAATTTTCTTCAGGTAGCTTTATATACTGTAACCAGACAAGCCTGCCTGTCAGTAGGAAGATAACAGGAACGGATCTAGCTGAACACTGTGAGCAGGACGCACTGTACTAAATGTAAATAGTCTAGCTGCCTGACCGTGGTACTAATAGGATCAAATAGAACACCTGTAATTTTCTTCAGGTAGCTTTATATACTGTAACCAGACAAGCCTGCCTGTCAGTAGGAATTTAACAGGAACGGATCTAGCTGAACACTGTGAGCAGGACGCACTGCACTAAATGTAAATAGTCTAGAAGATAACAGGAACGGATCTAGCTGAACACTGTGAGCAGGACGCACTGCACTAAATGTAAATAGTCTAGAAGATAACAGGAACGGATCTAGCTGAGCACTGTGAGCAGGACGCACTGCATTAAATGTAAATAGTCTAGATAGAAGATAACAGGAACGGATCTAGCTAAACTGAATACAGTGTATATATATATATGCAACACCTGGGATGCATATATATACACAATACACTGTAAGTGCAGCTAACTGACTGACTGTTCTGCCTAATCTATCTAACTCAAATCAAATGACACTGTCTCTCTCTCTCTCTATCTCTCAGCACACCGAAACACACACTACACAGGGCCGCCGTGCAGGCGGCCTTATATAGTGTGGGGTGTGTACTAAATCCCCTGAGCCATAATTGGCCAAAGCCACCCTGGCTTTGGCCAATTACAGCTCTCTCTACTGACGGCGCTGTGATTGGCCAAGCATGCGGGTCATAGTGCATGCTTGGCCAATCATCAGCCAGCAATGCACTGCGATGCCGCAGTGAATTATGGGCCGTGACGCGCCACACGAATTTAGCGCGAACGGCCCATAACGTTCGCAATTCGGCGAACGATCGAACAGCCGATGTTCGAGTCGAACATGGGTTCAACTCGAACACGAAGCTCATCCCTATTCCTAACACCTTGAATGCTTTTAAATGCTTTAGACTGCTCACCACGACCATCTGCTACATATCTGTTTACAACTGGGGTGTTTTGCCACTGGTTTATAATATTATTATATTATCATTTTATTTCCAGCGCTGTTTTAATATTTATATGATTCAGGGATTGGACTTTTTTTATATCTATACTACTTGCCTCCATTTTATTTTATCTTAACAGCTGCTCAGTATCTTTTGAGTACTTTTGAATATTTTTCATATCATATTTCAAAGTATTATTATTTATATATACATTTTTTCTCAGTGTGTGTACTGCTATCAGAGCTGTAGGATTGATCTGGCGTTGAGTAGGGGCACTGCAGGCCTATCACATACCCCCTTTTTTCCCAATCAACTATATATGCTTTAAATGAAAAACACTGTATATCTATTGCTAGGTATACTTTGAAACCAATTTCTAAGCAGATATAGACTTTGTATTTTTTTTTTCAAAAATGACAATAGGTGTTCATGGCCATTAAGTAGGCATGAGTGCTTGATGATCAGCTGACAAGAATTATTTGGTAAAACTTGTTCCCACAATATTTTGGAGAAATTAAGTAGAAGTTAGTAGGGCGTGTAATGGTATTTCTCCAGGAGTCAAGCCGTTTTACTTTGGGACTGGTACCTAACAAGTGCTGCTTTCAGGCTCACAATTGACTGGTCCAACATATTTCCACCAGCAGAGAAGTTTCTATGGTGAGGAGAAGAATGATATACACTGTGCCTGTGTGTCTCCTCTTAGTGCTTGGGGAAATAGTATTACTGTACACTGCTGAAGAAATCTATTTACTAATGAAATGTGCCATACTGTATGTGAATTAGGTGGAGAACTAGATCCATTAAAGATTAATTCCAGGCAAAAAGCTAAATGCAGATATGAGATACATACTGTATATGTGAGTAAATATGAGCTTGGGTTCAACTCGGTTCTGCCAGAACCGGAAGTCAACTGTCAGTCCGGGCCAATGAGCTGCAGGCTGGGAATTCCCCACCCTAGAGCTGCATGTGCACAAAGAAGTCAGGATGCTCATGACATCATTGACCTAATATGACCACATTAGGCTAATCGCATCAGGAGGGTTTTTGGATTACGATTGTTATTGAATTATATTAATTTAGCCACATTGAGTGATCAATTGAATGATCTTATCAATATACTGTGTGTGTGGTCATCTATAGACAGTTGTCACAAAACAGTTGCCACCATTGTAAGAGTTTTTCTTTCTTCTGGTTCTGGTGCCAAATGCTGTATTATCCCAGTGTGGACAAAATCTGACAGGGGGTTCTAACCATTCCCTACTCTTTCCAAAACTTAAAAAAAAATCATATCTTGCCTGTAAATGCACTTTAACTTTTTAAACCCAATTTTCTTTTAGGGATACTCCTTTAAAGCAATTATTTGCCAAGCCTTAAATGCCACTAGCACTACATGTTTTATGGGAAATCTAGATGGAAATAAATCACATTAATGAGATATTGAGATATTAATCACCCAGCTGTGCATATGAAATTACCTGCAAAAGATGTACTGTTGGTGGGACCTGAGGACAGGTTTAGGTGATACTGCTATAAACCCAAAAACAAAAAACTGAATATATTGCAGCTTGCCAGCCTTAGATATGGCAGCTGCACTCATTTTTTTCTGGATTTCCTTTCTTTTTTTTTATTCTATGGTCTTTCCAGTAAGATGCTGTGGAGTTGATTTAGTAAATCAACTCTACAGCATCTTACTGGAGGAAGTCACGAGATATGGCAGCTGCCATATCTAAGGCTGGCAAGCTGCAATATATTCAGTTTTTTGTTTTTGGGTTTATAGCAGTATCACCTAAACCTGTCCTCAGGTCCCACCAACAGTACATCTTTTGCAGGTAATTTCATATGCACAGCTGGGTGATTAATATCTCAATATCTCATTAATGTGATTTATTTCCATCTAGATTTCCCATAAAACATGTAGTGCTAGTTGCATTTAAGGCTTGGCAAATGATTGCTTTAAAGGAGTATCCCTAAAAGAAAATTGGGTTTAAAAAGTTAAATTGCATTTACAGGCAAGATATGTTTTTTTTTTTAAGTTTTGGAAAGAGTAGGGAATGGTTAGAACCCCCTGTCAGATTTTGTCCACACTGGGATAATACAGCATCTGGCACCAGAACCAGAAGAAAGAAAAACTCTTACAATGGTGGCAACTGTTTTGTGAGAACTGGATAGTGAAAAATCTGGTGCATTTGTGCATGGTAGCCAATCAGCTTTTAACTTCATTACATAACGGATGTGCGACGCTAAGACCAAACAATGAATAACTAGATGAAATAACTATATAAAGAATATTTATATATATTGCACACATCTACTAAAAAAAATATTAAACAAATGAATATATTAAATTAATAATAAAAAATATATCCTATGAAACAAATCTAAAAACGTGCAAATAACATTCAATTATTTGTAATGTCCAAAGTAAAGTGCAAGTGCTCCGTGTGCTGCACAATATCCTTAATATATGTTAAATCAAATTCTTTAACAGTCCATCATAAAACCATAGAAAAAAGTGATGCCGGTGCGTTCATGCAGTGCGCCCACAATCCTCGTGTACCCCTCCACCAGATGTACCCTCACCTTAAGGACTTTGTATAAAAGCCTGCATTAAAAGTTAACAGCATTAAGAGATCCTCCTGTGATTCCTCCTTCCTGTAGTAACTATTTGGCTTGAAATGCAGATCAAGAACAACTCCTTCCTATTGGTTACCAGCAACCTCCTCTCATATATGTCACATGTAGAAACAACAGAGGCTTGCAATAGTGTGATATAGTTTTTTAAAAAGATTTATTACAACTTAAACTCCACAAGAATTACACTCACATTTCATGATAAAAAAAACACGCCTTAGTAAACTCATGTGTGATGGGGTTATAGTGTCACCTGAAACCGGATCTGCAGCCCTGGTCAGCGGTGTTCACCACGGCCTAAGCCTGTGCTCCAGAGCACTTCCCGATTCCTTTCACGTCAGCCGATCAAGCTCCTCCTACCGGTTTTGTCACAATCTTGTGACTTCCTCTGGGATTTGCCACACAAATCCCAGAGGAAGTCACGAGATTGTGACAAAACAGTAACCAGGAAGAAGGAGTTTTTCTTGATCCGCATTTTAAGCCAAATAATTACCACAGGAAGGAGGAATCACAGGAGTGAGGTATCTCTTAATGCTGTTAACATTTACTACAGGCTTTTATACAAAGCCCTTAAGGTGAGGGTACATCTGGTGGAGGAGTACACAAGGATTGTGTGCGCACCGCATGAAGGCACCTGCCTCACTTTTATCTATGGTTTTTTGATGGACTGTCAAAGAATTTGATTTAACATATATATTAAAGGATACTGTGCAGCACACAGAGCACTTGCACATTACTTTGGACATTACAAACAATAGAATGTTATTTGCACGTTTTTGGATTTGTTTCATAGGATATATTTTATTATTAATTTCATATATTCATTTATTTCATTTTTTTTTGTAGATTTGTGCAATATATATATTTTCTTTATATAGTTATTTCATCTAGTTATTCACTGTTTGGTCTTAGCGCCGCACATTTGTTGTGTAATTTTGTATTGTCACATTTAGGGAAGTGTGGGGAGTGCTGGCAGCTGTCTATATTGTTTGTATTTTATTTTATTTTACACTAATTTATTATTTATTTTTATTTTTCATTTCATTTATTAAGTTTAGCAGCTCACAGGGTTTTCACCTTTTAGCTTTTAACTTCAGCTTGGTAATTTAAAAGAGAAGTATGGGAACTTTTTTTTTTTGGAATCATACTTACCTAGGTGGGCTGTGGAGGGGGTGGGAGCAGCCGGCTCAGGCACTCAGCGGCTTGCTGAAAGGCTGAGCCAGGTGCCGGTCCAAGCATGTGGGCGGATCCTGAACTTATGGTCAGGATCTTTCCTGAGCCTGGACCAGCTCTGTGATGTCAGCTGACCAGGGGGGGACGTCCATTAGGGGCGCATGGGCGCCGCCCCCCCTATCCATGCGTCCACCCTATGCAGGACGCTGGATGCATGAATTCCAATGGGGGGCTGTTTTTTTGAAGCACATGATTAGAGCCAGAGGCTCTAATAGGCTTCAAAAAAGGTTAGGCTCGGGGCGCAGAGCACTGGAAACCGAGTCCACCCAGTTGCTGGGTCCTGTAGCAGCTGTTGGCGGGAAGAGTAGCCTAAATAGCCAAGCCTTCCTGGCCGTAGCAGGGTAGGGGATGCCCTTCCGTCTCAGCTCAGCTATGATCTTGGGAATGGTCCAAGTGCAGAGGGACTGCAGGCTGCCACTCTGTAAAGCTCGTAGAGGGTGACAGAGGGACGGGTGGGAGGTCATCATTGCCGGCCTGCGACATGACTCCAACTGTAAAAAATAAGGGGGTGCAAGTATTATGAAGAGATGTAGTATTGGACAGAAGGCAAGTGGGGCACAGTGACTGAGTTTTGGAGAAGGATCCATGAACTACACACCTGCGTGACGCCCTAGCAGCGAGGTCCTGGCACGGATCAAGACTGGGTCAACCGGAACCTACAATGAGGGTGACATAAGAGTAACATGTTTGTTCCTTTAGCTGAAAAAAAAAATGACCTACCCTTGCCATGCTATTGGCCCTGGAATGCGACTGTATGTTCTTCCCCATATAATATATATATACAGTGTATATATATATATATATATATATATATATATATATATATATATATATATATATATATATATCTTTTTTTTTTTTTTACCTGAGGAGAAACGACCAACCAGGTGTAGGAATAAACCTGAACTTAACTGACCTGAGGAAAAGACAGAGAGGATGATAAGTAGCCACTGAAGACAAATGTATAACTGGATGTCGCTACGTGTATGCGAGGCTGATTTGGTGCCCCGTGGTGTTTGTAATCTGGTTTGTGACTGGGATGTTTTGCCGCTATTGGAGATGAACTGACGTTGTGTGGTTGCGAAGGTCACTATGAGTGTTTTTAGGCTGCCGCGACGACTTGCTTGATTGCAAGGGTCTAAGTCTGGTGTGCTGAGATGATATTGCGTGGTTTTAAGGGACTCAATGTGTGCGATGTTAGTTTTGAGATGAAATTGCGTGGTCGCAAGGGCCTAGGGCAGAGCGACGTGTTCTCGTCACCTCCCATTGCTGCTGTTGTTTCCAGTAGGACGGGCTGTCTGTGAGCCTCCGGCCGGCGCTCCAGACTACACTACATGCCTACTATTGTCTACTAACATGTGAGTTTAACCTTTTACTTATCCAATAAAGTCAATGATTTTACACTATATGGAGCCTTTTTTTCCTTCTATGACCGTATCTGCAATGCTGTGGGCTGATATCTGAGTACCTGTCAGTGTGAACATCTTTAGCCTGACCCTGCAGTCTTTGATGTCCCATCTCGGTATAAGGTCTCTGATCCATTGGTCGTGGTTCGAAGCAGTATTAACAAACAGCTTTCTCTGATCCTCTGTAACGGGGGATCATGAGTTTCTGGTAAGCGACCAGTCTGATTTCACGGTGGTGGAGCAAGCACGCTTTTTTCTTCTCACAGCAAGAATTTATGTTTTTTGGAATTTTTTTAAGATACTTTCATATCACTTGGGTGATCTATTTTTTATACATGGACTTTTTATTATCACTTTGAACATTTTATTTTTGGATTGATTATTCATTTGACATGTGTTTTGTATATTAACTTGTTGCACCTTTCCCAAAAAGACTCATGGCTGTATTAGATCAAAAGGGTGCTTCTACTAAATACTGAGCAAAGGGTCTGAATACTTAGGACCATGTGATATTTCAGTTTTTCTTTTTTAATAAATCTGCAAAAATGTCAACAATTCTGTGTTTTTCTGTCAATATGGGGTGCTGTGTGTACATTAATGAAGAAAAAAAATTAACTGCAATATAACAAAGAGTGAAAAATTTAAGGGGGTCTGAATACTTTCCGTCCCTACTGTATATATATATATATATATATATATATATATATATATATATATACTTTATTGGCCGGAAGTATTGTGACACCTGCCTTTACATGCACATAAACTTTAATGGCATCCCAGTCTTAGTCTATAGGGTTCAATATTGAGTTGGCCCACCCTTTGCAGCTATAACAGCTTCAACTCTTCTGGGAAGGTTGTCCACAAGGTTTAGGAGTGTGTCTATGGGAATGTTTGACCATTCTTCTAGAAGCGCATTTGTGAGGTCAGGCACTGATGTTGGATGAGAAGGTCAGCCAGAGAACCAGAGAGATGACCCACCATGCTTCATCTATAACTACAACATCACTTTTCAGTGGACTAACACTCTGAATCAAACACAGCCAGTCAATTAGCATTCTGAAAAGTATGACAGCAATGGCTGCCTATACATTTCCTTTATTTTAAGGCATTTTGATGCAGAATTTCCCTGGCAAGCTCAGATGTTGTCGCCTCCCATCCCAACCTATGGAAAAACTTGAATCGTGCTTGTAAAACGCTTGTAAACACTTTTTATGAGCATTTCCTGTGTCCAAAAACAGCACAATATGCTTCAAAATGCTTGTAAACTGTTCTAAAATGCTTTTAAACCCTCATAAATAAATGAATGAATGATATTAAGATTAAGAATAAAAGATATTATATAATGGGTGTTTTCACATTCTGCTGGTGTGAATTGACCGTTCCTCTGATGAACCTCTAAACTCTCAAAGGCTGATCAATAATTTGTATTGATCAGACTCAGATCCTGCAAATTTCTAAATAAAATCAGTGAAAATAATCCTCACTCGTCAACCAGGAACAGAAGACTGGTTGTACCAAAGGACTGCCTTTTAAAGTTAAAAAAATGTGAGGACACTTTTTGAAGAACCCTCATATATAGGTGGGGTGATTACATTCAGCGCCTTTAGAAAAATGTGTTTGAGTATTTGTACATTCTAAAAATAAAGTCCCTTTGGGTCAGTTTAATATACCACTGTTCTTATACCTGTTCAATAAGTGCAAAATATTTAGTACCCTCCTAGGTAGGTGCTAGGATATTCTGCTCGGAATCAAGCAGAAGGAGCCACACTGGCTATTGAACTTCATTTTTCTCAGCTTGTCATACGTCTTGTACGTCACCACGTTCCCACGTTCGGAATTGTTGGCCAACATTTGTGTGACCGTGTGTATGCAAGACAAATTTGAGCCAACATCCTTCAACAAAAATCCACGGTTTTGTTGGCGGAAAGTCCGATCGTCTGTACGGGGCATTAGAATGTGTTTTTGATAGGTAAATTTAGTTGCTACACTGTGAAGGTAAAATCATAGTTTGGCTCACAGTATCCAGTGAACTGTGATTGTTTAGTTAGGTCTGATCTGTGGGCTCTGCTGCCCCCGGTATGCTAGATAGCTCCATCTGTATCCAGACAACTTGAGAAGTTTTTGGATGATAGGTGTTGAGCTATGCAGATGGCAGCATGAATATTGATACAGCCCCAGCCTATCCCAGGGAGGCAGGCTGGGAGACAGTACCGTATTTTCTGGCCTATAAGATGACCTTTTACACTTAAAAAAAACGGCCAAAAATCAGGGGTCGTCTTATACGCCGGGTATAAAATGCAGCCCCCTGTATGTTGCCTGTCGGATGTGCGGTAATACTGTATGTAGCTTCGGCTACATACAGTATACACCGCTAAGCCAATCCCGGCGAGCGATGTATTCTATTATTGAATACAGAGCCTGCTCAGATTGGAGTAACAACCTCTGCCAATCCGAGCAGGCTACATACAGTAGCTTGCTCGGATTGGCTTTGAGAGTTAGAGAGGCGCGGGCTGATGATGTTACAGCTTCTGTCAATCCGAGCAGGCTTTGTATTCATTAATAGAATACATCGCTCGCCGTGATTGGCTCGGCGCGGTATGGCTCCAGCTCCAGCAAGAAGAAGGAAATATAGGAAATATGAAGCCTCGGAAGGAAGGTCGTCTTATACAGTGAGTATTGGCAAAAACTGTATAAAAACTGTAAAATTAGGGAGTCGTCTTATACGCCCGGTCGCCTTATACAGGCAGTCCCCTAGTTACGAACACCCGAGTTACGAACGACTCCTACTTACGAATGGCCTCAAATGCTGGCCACTTGTGCTCCATGCTGGTCCTGGATACCTCCGGACACATCCCATGTCACATCTACATGTCCTGCATGGCCAGAAGAGCCCCAGATAACATAACAAGCACCCGGAACATCCCACATCCATGCACAGGCGGACGTTACACTTACGAATGCAGTGTTGCAACTTACGAACAACTTCGACTTACGAACAAAGCTACAGTCCCTATTGTGTTCGTAACTCGGGGAATTCCTGTACATCGGAAAATATGGTATATATTCTGAGAGCTCATAGAAAGCTCTGGGTCTTGTCCCAGAGTGGAGGAGTCCAGCCTGAGGGGGACATGTTGCCCTCTCAGGCACAGGCTGAGGTAAGAGGCCTCAGGTGGACGACCGGAGGGAGGAATGCTTAGACCCAGGTGCTTGGAAGAAGCTGAATGAGGGGAGCTGTCTGCCATAGATCTGTCTGGTATCACTGGAGGGCATCACTTGGAAGATTGGAAAGAGGGATCCACCTTTCTTTGGACTTTGTGAGTACAGACATTGGAAAGATCTTGGGGACCTTGTGCTCTAGTTACCCCTCTGGTGCCTAGTTATAGTCAGATGTGGGTCTGTAAAGGGGATACCGGCTGGTGTCCTGAAGAGCTCTGTCCAGACACTTTCCTACCGAAAGGGACTTTGCTCTAATGGTTCTACTTCTACTTAAGCTGAAATCTACTGTTTATTACAAACCTGGACTTCAATAAAACCTCAGTTGTACATATTCTTATTCTTGGAGTATCCCACCACTTTCCTCATTCCTATGAGTTATCCAAAATAAATTAAAAAAACAACAAAAACAACATCCCCTGGACTGGTCTTTGGAGAAACAGTGAATGAGCCTGTTGTGTGCCTGGCTACAGGGCTGAAGTTGGGAAGACCTGGACAGTAACTCCTGGAGCTCCTATGGGAGTAGCGCTACAAATATACCTAGATTATCATCTCAGAAGATAAGAGCTGCCCTGTGTCCTATACACACATTCTGTGTTAGTTCAAGAAATAAAGACGTGTAATTAGCCCATATTGTTTTTATCCTGGACCACAGAACAATGAGTCACTATTCGGCATGAGCTTGGTTTTGACCGAAGTTGGAAGGAAGATGTCAGTGCCGGGCCAATGAGCTGGAGTGGAGATGCTTGTGATATCACTGAACTAATATGGCCACATGACCATATTAGGTTGATGGAGTTGACTTAATATGGCCATGTGGCCATATCAGGTCAATGATGTGATGAGCATCCCCGCTCCTTTGTGTAATTGCAGCTTCAGGACAGGGAATGCCTTGGCTTCAGCTCATTGGCCTGGCACTGACAGCTTCCTTCCGGGTTCAGACCGGACCCAAGAAGAACCCAAGCTCATCCCTAGTTCTTATGTTTCATTGATGAGGACAGTGGGAGGGGATCACAACCACAACAGGGGCTGACATTATTCAGTCCGTTGTTACCCTACAGTATTTTAGGAGCTGAGTGAATTTCTGGAAGATCAACAGGAATTTTTCTATATTTGCAGGGCCTCTAATAAGGGCAAAACATATGGAAATGTAGAGATGTGCTATACATTTTTTTTGCCTTGACAGACACTTTAACTTCAATGGGGGGTATGGAGGTCCAAAGGCTACACTATCCTAAGCCATAGGCAGATGCCCTCCTAATGCATCTGTCCATGGCACAGGATAGTGTAGCCCAGCCCGGCAGCCACTTTAAGGGGCAGGAGCCATACAGCTAAGGCATCTTTACAGCAGCTTACCCCTCCTCCCCTGGGCCATTGATGGTCAGCTCAGATAGGAGAGAGGAGGAACCTGATGGACCGCATTGATGGCCAGGCTTTTAGCTCTGACCACAGTACACACACCGCAGGTTTGATGGTTCAGGGAGCCGTAGAAAAGAGGAAAGCTGCAGAGGGACACAGGAGTGTGCGTTGTACAGGAAGAAAAGCAGAGAGAAACATAAAGTGAGCTCTGCTGTGCGGGGAGGAAAGAATTTGGCAGTGCATGAGGTGCTCCTCTGGGTGCCCAAGACTATTTCCCAAAATAACACCAAGTAATGCATTCATTTCAAAAATAGTACAGATACCTTCACACTTTTGTATGTATTTTCCGCATGCGTTGACACCAGTGGTGGCTGGTGCTCAAAATTTGGGGGGGGGGGCAAACAAACTGAAAAATACTGAACCCCCCCCCCCCCCCACATCAATTGCAGCTTCATTGTGCCCATCAAATGCAGCCATTGTGCCCGTCATATGCAACCATTGTGCCCATCAAACCCAACCACTGTGCCCATCATATGCAGCCACTTGTGCCCATAATATGCAGCCATTTGTGCCCATCATATGAAGCCACTGTGCCCATCATATGCAGCCACTTGTGCCCAGTATATGCAGCCACTTGTGCCCATCATATGCAACCACTTGTGCCCAGTATATGCAGCCACTTGTGCCCATCATATGCAGCCACTGTTCCCATCATATGCAGCCACTTGTGCCCATCATATGCAGCTACTTGTGCCCATCATATGAAGCCATTGTGCCCATCAAACTCAACCACTGTGCCCATCATATGCAGCCACTTGTGCCCATAATATGCAGCCACTTGTGCCCATCATATGAAGCCACTGTGCCCATCAAATGCAGCCACTTGTGCCCATCATATGCAGCCACTTGTGCCTATCATATGCAGCCACTGTGCCCCATCATATGCAGCCACTTGTACCCGTCATATGCTGCCACTTGTGCCCGTCATAGGCAGCCACTTGTGCCCTTGATATGCAGCCATTCTGCCCATAAAACGCAGACACTATGCCCATCATATGCAGCCACTTGTGCCCAGTATATGCAGCCACTTGTGCCCATCATATGCAGCCAATTATGCCCAGTGTATGCAGCCACTTGTGCCAATCAAATGCAGCCACTTGTGCCCATCATATGGAGCAACTTGTGCCAATCAAATGCAGCTATTTGTGCCAATCAAATGCAGACACTTGTGCCCATCATATGCAGCCATTTGTGCCCGTCAAATGCTGCTACTTGTGTTGAACATATGCAGCCACTTGTGCCCATCAAGTGCAGCCACTTGAGCCCATCAAATGCAGCCACTTGAGCCCATCAAATGCAGCCACTTGTGTCCAGTATATGCAGCCACTTGTGCCCATCAAATGCAGCCAAGCTCGGCTGTCACTTCACTAACCCCACCCCCACCCCACCCCCGAGGCCAGTCCGGCGGCACTTACCGCTAGTGTGGTGGGGCTCTGCTCCTCTCCTGGAGTGACGGGCTCTCCTCCTCAGCGGGAAGCAGCAGCTGCGGCTCCTGTGTCTGCACGGCTCGTCCTCAGGCTTCCTCCACTGTGTCTCCTCTTCCGCCAAAGTGTTAGGCATCCAATAGGATTGCCTAATGCTTTGGCCAATCTGGAGACAGGTCTCACTGACCTGCCTGCTGATTGACAGGGAGGAACGTTACTGTGGAAATAGCAAAAATTAATTCGCTATGCCACACAACAGGGTGGGATCAGGATGCAGTGCTCTGCACCCCGAGCCCACCCTATTTTGAAGCCTATTAGAGCCTCTGGCTCTAATCACGTGCTTCAAAATACACACCCCCCGCCTATCCCCGCCATAGTATTTCATGTGTCCTAAAAGTGCATGTGCTCTGAAGGTACGGCGTACCATGGTGGACTTTTGGAGCTTCATGCCGCAGCCGACGGCTCCCATGTGCATGTGCAGGAGTGACGTCATTGCGGCTCCGGCCACTCATACAGCCAGAGCCATTGAACCTGGAAAAAATCCCAGGTGAAGGTAGAAGCCCTGTCAGCGGTGACAGCACTGTTCTAAGGTAAGTATTTCATAATGTGCTAGTATGCGATGCATACTAGCATATTATGCTCTTGCCTTTGCAGGATATTTTTAATTTTTTTTTGCCAGCTGCAGTTTACTACCACTTTAACCTGCAGTTATTTGTGCACACATATATGTAAGCCGCTCTAAATGCATTTTAAATTCATCTAGTTCAGATATTAGCATCGTTTAATCCCCTAGGGCCTATACAGTAGCACTAAGGCTAAGTTCACACCTAGCGTCTCATGAGCGTGCTATTTTTGTGCGTTTTCCTGCTACATACACATACCTTCCAACATTTTGAGATGGGAATGAGGGACACCTACTAGCAAATGTATGTAGGCATAGGACACCCCCCTGCCACACCCCTTAAAGGAGAATTAACCAAAAAAAAGGTTAATTAAGTCCATAAGGGCTTTTTTTACCACTACTATTCCTTTATATTGTCTTTTAAAATGTACAAATGCAGCAATTTAGAAATTGGATGAAAGGTTTAGCACTGGGAAACACTTTTTGAAAGATAAAAAGTGCATTTTATATACAACTATATAGATCAGACCAAAATGAGGGACAAATGAGTAGAAAAGAGGGACAGAGGGACATTGCTCCAAATCAGGGACAGTCCCTCGAAATCAGGGACAGTTGGGAGCTATGCATACACAAGGCAGCCCATTTATTTGAATGGGCTGCCCTATGTGCAACAAACATGCCAAAGCAGCCCATGTACCTTTTTGAACCTTCAGCTTCATGCGTTTTTTAACGACGTATTTTTATGCATTTGTCACACATTTTGATGCCTACGAAAATGCACATCTGCTTGCCGTGTTTGGGGTGCCTCTAACAATGAATGGCACTGCAAGTGCATTTTTTTTGCATGTTTCATGAGTGTGCATGGACCCCAACCCCCCCCCCCCCCCCCCGTATTTTGCATGTGGTCCATGAATGCTCAGGTGTGAATGCAAACCCCCGGACTGGAAAAAGGCAAGTCACAGCATTAGGAGTCAATTAGATACCATGCTTACACATGTGCTAAAAAGTAATATACTGACAGTAGAAGAGAGCAGAAAGATAAGCTTATAAGCTTTTTACTCCTTCCTTATCCAATCACAGGCTGGGTACCGGGAGGTGAGCTGTGCAAATCTCAGGAATGGCTGGTCAAAAATATAAAACAATACCTATATCTATTTAGTTGTTTGCCCGGAGTTCAGCTTTAATTTTTTTCAGTGACATGACATGTAAGGATACATGGACAAGTTATCTGTGCAGTCACTGCATTTTTTCTTCCTCTTTTTGTACGGTCAGGTACGGCCAAAATATTTCCTCTAATCCCAGCTCTTGAGTGGGGATCTCAGATTACAGACGATGTGAATAGTATCTATGTTCCGCAGTGGTCTAGGTTCCTGGAATATTTCCAGTCCCAGTTATCTGCTCTGGCAGCTTAGGGTCCTTTTTAAGCAGCTGAAGCTGAATTTATTGTCATTGGGTAAGTGAAGAGTCTCCTGATTTATTTGGTCTAATTTGTTTTTGTGTTGATACTTTATATCACTTAGAAACCGAATATGTCTGCCCGACCCTATTTCCGGCCTAAGCCTCGAAAATTCATGGACCCATACACCTTCCGTAACTGGAACGTGAATGTCTAGATAGTGGAAAGACTCTACGTTTAAAAAAGGATCAGTAAAACAATCGAGAAAAAACATCTACAGTGTATGGGATTGATCTGCCTCTAACAGTCATTCTCATATGGAAGAATTCTAAAAACAGTAGTTGTTTGTGGCCACGCCTCTTCCTGTCATAACTGCCAATGGTGGGGGTGGACACAGACAATGCATGGTTGTCAAGGATTCCAAGTTATTTAACCCCTTCAGATCCACACTATAGCCGAATGATGGCTACAGCGTGGATCTGCTTTGCTTTGTCAATAGACGTCCTCCCCTTTGCATGCTAGCCACACCCCCCTGAAGGGCGCGCACGGTGTGCACTGTCATCACAGAGACTCGTGATCACTGATCGGAGTAAGGGGTCGATCCCAGCCCCTTACCACATGATCAGCTGTCAGCCAATGACAGCTGATCATGTGATGTAAACAGAAGATCGGTAATCGTTTTTTTTCTTCTCACGCTGACAGCGTGAGGAGAAATAAAAGCCGATCACCGACTTCTGTTGAAGGGACATCGATCCCGAAGAGGAAGAGGCGAAGCCGCCTTATATGTGCCCACCAATACCGCCTTCCAGTGCCACGAATCAGTGTCCACAGTGCCCATTAATCAGTGCCCACCAGTACATAAGTGCCAGCAATCAGTGCCACCTATCAATGTCCACGAGTGCCACCTATCAATGCCCACCAGTGGTGCCAATCAGTGCCTCATCGCTGTCACCTAGCAGTGCTGCCTATCAGTGTCACCTACCAGTGCCGATCAGTGCCCTTCACTGCCACCCATCAGTGCCCATCACTGCCACCCATCAGTGCCCATCACTGCAACCCATCAGTGCCCATCACTGCCACCCATCAGTGCCCATCACTGCAACCCATCAGTGCCCATCAGTACCACCTAGCAGTGCCACCTATTAGTGTCCTTCAGTGCCACCTATCAATGCCCTTCAGTGCCACCCAGCAGTGCCACCCATCAGTGCCACCTCTCAGTGCCCACCAATGTCACCTATCAGTGTCCACCAGTGCTGCCTATTAGTGCCCATCAGTACCGCCTTATCAGTGCCCATCAGTGTAGCCTCATCAGCGTACATCAATGAAGGAGAAAATTACCTGTTTGCAAAATTTATTAACAAAATATAAACCGGTTTTGTATTTTTTTTTTTTTTAATTCGGTCCTTTTTAATTTTTTTTAACAAACAATAAAAAACGCAGAGGTGATCAAATACCACCAAAAGAAAGCTCTATTTGTGGGGAAAAATGATTAAAATTTAATTTGAGTACAGTGTTGTATGACCGCGCAATTGTCATTCAAAGAGTGACAGCGCTGAAAGCTGAAAATTGGTCTGGACAGGAGGGGGGGTTTAGGTGTCTAGTAAGCAATTGGTTAATAGGAGGTGGCTGGAGACAAAGAATATTCCTGGGTTGGACATCAGTTTATTTGCCTAAAAATGTTCTCGTAGCCAAAACAACTAAGACAAAATTATTACATTGCATGTAAAACCAAAAATGTTTTTTTGTTTTGTATATAGTGAGAAAAAAAGAGAACCTATGCCAGATATGAATAATCACTATGTCCTAGCTCGGAAGATTCATCCTCTGTGTTTGTCCTAGTGACTAGTGTCAGTGGCACAGAAAGTGATAGAAAATACAAAATGTTACAGTTGTTACTAAAACAGAAATAGAGATCCCTCAACAATGGGGACACATGTTCCAGTGACAATTGTCTAAATTGTAGTGATTTTCACTCACTTTCCGTTACATCCCCAGGACAGGAATTAAGGTGAAATCTCCCCAACTGGATGCAGACAGCAAAAAAAAATAAAAACTGTTCAAAAAAAGTGCCAGAAATAATAGAACATTAAAGGGATTGTAAACCCTCGTGTTTTTTCACCTTAATGCATCCTATGCATTAAGGTGAAAAAAGTTCTGGCAGTGACCGGACCCCCAGCCCCCCCCCCCCTATTTTACTTACCTGAACCCCATAATTCCCACGCCGGAGACGCGCTGTCCCTCTCTGCACAGGGTCCCGGCTCTTGATTGGATAGATCGATAGCAGCGCAGCCACTGGCCATTGTCTATAGACACCAAATGCTGGACTCGGGAGCGAGCCCACAAGGTAACCCCCCCGGGAGAGCGCTTATCCCAGGGGGTTATCTGAAGTGAGGAGGAGCCACGAGAGCCACTGAGGGACCCCAGAAGTCGAGCATCAGGGCCACTCTGTGCAAAACATGTTTGTTATTTAAAATAAAAAAAAAAACGAGCCTTTACAATCACTTTAAAGCGGTACCTACGTCCTAACGAATGAATAGAGAAAGTTGTGGACTGATGCTACTATGGACTTTCATGGTACCCTACAAAGGCTTGACATACAAGGGGTAAGTATAAAAGTTCAATTTTTATTCCAAAGCGTTCATACGCAGATAGTATACATCGATTGACAATGGTTATTTCTAGTGTCATTCCATCTGTGGTTTTATAGAGCCTGATTTTAAAGAGAATTTTTCTTTTTGTCTTTTTTTATGATATATGTATGTTTTAACATGTTTTTGGAAAAAAAAATTAACTTTTATACTTACCCCTTGTATGTCAAGCCTTTGTACGGTACCATGAAGGTCCATAGTAGCATCAGTCCAAAACTGATTGAAGTGTAAACCTCTACCTAAAATTATAAAGGTTTTGACTATATTAAGATCTTGGGGATTATTAGCTCAGCTTAGTGGTAGTAGCAATTTTAGTGAGATCCTGCCAGTTCAAACTTTTGTATAGCTCCCAACTGTCCCTGATTTGGAGGGACTTTCACTGATTTGGAACAAAGTCCCTCTGCCCCTCTGTCCCTCTTTCCTCCTCATTTTGGTCTGATCTATATAGATGTATATAAAATGCACTTTTTATCTTTCAAAAAGTGTTTCCCAGTGCTAAACCTTTCATCCAATTTCTAAATTGCTGCATTTGTAAATTTTAAAAGCCAATATAAAGGAATAGTAGTGGTAAAAAAATGCACTTGTGGGTTTAACGGATCATTTTTTTGTATAATTCTCCTTTACAGAGGCGTGGCAGGGGGTGTGTCCCACGCCTACATACTTTCGCTAATATGCATCCCTCATTCCCATCTCAAAACGTTGGGAGGTATGCTTTTGTTTTAGGGTTTGTTGGCCCACTTTTATTAGACGTAAAAGTTCAATAGAAAACTTGCCCACACAGGGGCTTCCACCATCAAAACAAGTAACACAAAATAGTGCCAAGCCCTCCTCAGCAGCCCCCCTGCTTTTTCCACTGATCCTCAGACCTTTTAACCCAGCTATCCTGGCTCACACCTGTTGCACTGCCTTACTCCCTGGCCTCTAGGGTGGACTGGCATCCCGAGTTCCCTCACTCCTCCTAGGCCTCCACATTCCAGCAGTCCTCTGGACTTGCATAGGTGTTCCAGCTTTCCCAATCTCCTGGACTCGCCGAGTTGTCCCAGCTTTCCCAGTTTCCTGGACTCACCTAGTTGTTCCAGCTTTCCCAGTCTCCTAGACTCATCTAGTTGTCCCAGCTTTCCCAGACTCCTGGACTCGCCGAGTTGTCCCAGCTTTCCCAGTTTCCTGGACTCACCTAGTTGTCCCAGCTTTCCCAGTCTCCTAGACTCATCTAGTTGTCCCAGCTTTCCCAGACTCCTGGACTCGTCGAGTTGTCACAGCTTTCCCAGTCTCCTGGACTCACCTAGTTGTCCCAGCTTTCCCAGACTCCTGGACTCGCCGAGTTGTCCCAGCTTTCCCAGACTCCTGGACTCGCTTAGCTGCCTCAATCCTCGTGTGTGTGACAAATACAGTGCTGTGAAAAAGTATTTGCCTCTTCCTGATTTTTAATTTTTTTTTTTGTATATATTTCACACTTAAATAATTCAGATCATCAAACAAATTTTAATATTACACAAAAGATAACCCAAGTAAATCCAAGATGCAGTTTTTAAATTATTATTCTATTTAATAAAGGAAAAAAGCTGTTCAAACCTGCCTGGCCCTATGTGAAAAAATAATTGCCCCCTCCCATGCTGAATCATGAATGAACTGTGATTAACCACATTTTTATTGAAAGCTGACAAAGCTGGCAAAGTGAAACACGCTAAAAGATCTCTAAAAGCAACACATCATGCTGCGATCTAAAGAAATTCAAGAACAGATGGGAAACAAAGTCATTGACATGTATCAGTCTGGAAAGGATTACAAAGCCATTTCTAAGGCTTTGGGACGCCAGTGAACCAAGGTGAGAGCCATTATCCACAAATGGAGAAACTTGGAACAGTGGTGAACCTTACCAGGAGTGGCCGGCCAACCAAAATTACTCCAGGAGCACAACGACGACTCATCCAGGAGGTCATAAAAGAACCCAGAACAACATCTAAAGAACTGCAGGCCTCACTTCCCTCAGGTAAGGGCAGTGTTTATGATTCAACAATAAGAAAGAGACAGAGCAAAAATGGCATCCATGGGAGAGTTCCATTGCCAAAGCCACTGCTGACCAAAAAGAACACAAAAGCTCATCTCAAATCTACCAAAAAACATCTTGATTATCCCCAAGACTTTTAGGCAAATATTCTGTGGACTGATAAGAAAAAAAATTTTACTTTTTGGAAGGTGTGCCTCCCGTTACATTTGGCATAAAAGAAATACAGCATTTCATAACAAGAACACCATACCAACAATCAGACATGGTGGTGGTAGTGTGGACAACTTACCATAATTGATGGGTACCATGAATTCTGAGCTCTACCAGAAAATCCTAAAGGAGAATGTCTGGCCATCAGTTCGTGACTTCAAGCTCAAATGCACTTGGGTTATGCAGCAGGACAATGATCCGAAACACAACAGCAAGTCTACCTCCAAATGGTTCAAACAAAGCAAAATTTAGGTTTTGGAGTGGCCTATTTAAAGCCCGGAATTAAATCCAATTGAGTTGCTGTATCATGACCTTACACAGGCTGTTCATGCTGGAAAACCCTCCAATGTGGCTGAATTAAAACAATACTGCAAAGAAGAGTGGGCCAAAATTGCTCCACAGCAATGTGAAAGACTCATTGCCAGTTATCGCAAACGCTTGATTGCAGTTGTTGCCACCAAGGGTGGCACAACCAGTTATTAGGTTTAGGGGCAATTACTTTTTAACATAAAGCCAGGCAGGTTTGGACAGCTTTTTTGCCTTAATAAATTAAACCATCATTTAAAAACTGCATTTTGTATTTACTCGGGTTATCTTTGTGTAATAATAAAATTTGTTTGATGATATAAGTCATTTAAGTGCGACAAATATGCAAAAAAATAAAAAATCAGAAAGGGGCAAACACTTTCTCACAGCATTGTATGCAAAGAAATAAAAAATCAGGAAGGGGGACAATCATTACAGCATTGTGTATTGAAATATTTAAAAGCTAATTTCACCTTTTGCAAAAATAAATTAAAAAATGCAGCCACAATAATTAAAAAAAAGTGCATTTGTTATTTTGAAGCATTGAAGCCTGCAAAGCAATGCAACTGCAATCAGTGGATTGTGGGTGCAATGCTCTGGCTCCTGCAGACTTTTCCGCCAGTCCCAGGTCAGTACAGAAGTACAGACCTTCAATTATGGAGCTGGAGGAAGTATCAATGTACTACAAGTGCGGTGACTTCACTGCACTTGTAGTCCATTGAGAACTAGGAGGTCCTCTGCCGTAGTTGTAGATGATACTTGTAGTTTTTAATTCACAGATCCAAAGAATGCTGCAGCTGTGTGGGGGGAGTAATTGAATTGAGATGCTTTATTAACATTTGTCTTCAAGAAACAATGCTTTGACACAACCTTTCATTGATGGGACACAGTAATTCTACATCCTGACTTTCCGTTCCCGAGTTCCTCTTAATCAATTAAGTCCACTTACAGTTATTTTTCTCTAGCTTCCAAGCATTTCGATATCCTGTTCATCATGGCATTTACTGGAGGTCCCTGAGAAATCCAGATTATGACTCATGTAGAAGATGACGAACAGAGATTACAAGTTCCTGTGTCTCCTTCCACATTTTAGACTTGGTGACACACGATCCATAGACTAGTATATAGATACATGAGCACCTGTTTTTTAAAAAAAAAGTAGTAAGTAGTGGTCCTGCATATAGCAGTATGATCTTGACTTTTGTTTTCTATTTCTATGAAACAGCGGAGTGCTGGTTGATTTCAGAGAAATTCTACCCAAGCTAAAAAAAACGGCTTTCATTGCAGACCTGTAAGAACAAGAGGGACTCTTACCAGTCTATGTTAAAGTGTATGTCAATCCAAAAACCAATACCCCCAACAGACTGAGGGAACCTGGAGATCCAACACTATACATTCTGTATGTAATAATTCTTCTTCAGGCAGTTGACCATTAATCCTCACAGAAGAATATATACAGTATCTCACAAAAGTGAGTACACCCCTCACATTTTTGTAAATATTTTATTATATCTTTTCATGTGACAGCACTGAAGAAATGGCACTTTGCTATAATGTAAAGTAGTGAGTGTACAGCTTGTATAACAGTGTCAATTTGCTGTCCCCTCAAAATAACTCAACACACAGCCATTAATGTCTAAACCGCTGGAAACAAAAGTGAGTACACCCCTAAGTGAAAGTGTCCAAATTGGGCCCAAAGTGTCAATATTTTGTGTGACCACCACATTTTCCAGCACTCCTTAACCCTCTTGAGCATGGAGTTCACCAGAGCTTCACAAGTTGCTATTTGAGTCCTCTTCCACTCCTTCATGACGACATCACGGAGCTGGTGGATGTTATAGACCTTGCGCTCCTCCACCTTCCATTTGAGGATGCCCTACAGATGCTCAATAGGGTTTAGATCTGGAGACATGCTTGGCCAGTCCATCACCTTTACCCTTAGCTTCTTTAGCAAGGCAGTGGTCATCTTGGAGGTGTGTTTGGGGTCCTTATCATGTTGGTATACTGCCCTGCTGCTCAGTCTCTGAAGGGAGGGGATCATGCTCTGCTTCAGTATGTCAAAGTACATGTTGGCATTCATGGTTGCCTCAATAAACTGTAGCTTTCCAGTGCCGGCAGCACTCATGCAGCCCCAGACCATGACACTCCCACCACCTTGCTTGACTGTAGGCAAGACACACTTGTCTTTGTACTCCCCAACTGGTTGCCACCACACACACTTGACACCATCTGAACCAAATAAGTTTATCTTGGTCTCATCAGACCACAGGACATGGTTCCAGTAATCTATGTCCTTTGTCTGCTTGTCTTCAGCAAACTGTTTGTGGGTTTTCTTGTGCATAATCTTTAGAAGAGGCTTCCTTCTGGGACGACAGCCATGCAGACCAATCTGAGCACTGACAAGCTGACCCCCCCACCCCTTCAACCTCTGCAGCAATGCTGGCAGCACTCATACGTCTATTTCCAAAAGACAACCTCTGGATAAGACTCTGAGCATGTGCACTCAACTTTTTTGGTTGACCATGGCGAGGCCTGTTCTGAGTGGAACTTGTTCTGTTAAACCACTGTATGGTCTTAGCCACCATATTGCAGCTCAGTTTCAGAGTCTTGGCAATCTTCTTATAGCCCTATGCCATCTTTATGTAGAGCATTTATTTTTTTTAGGTCCTCAGAGAGTTATTTACCATGAGGTGTCATGTTGAACTTCCAGTGACCAGTATGAAAGAGTGAGAGCGATAACACCAAATTTAACACACCTGCTCCCCATTCACACCTAAGACCTTGTAACACTAACGAGTCACATGACACCAGGGAGGGAAAATGGCTAATTGGCCCCAATTTGGACATTTTCACTTAGAGGTGTACTCACTTTTGTTGCCAGCAGTTTAGACATTAAGGCCCCTTTCACACTGGGGCGGTAGGGGGCGTCGGCGGTAAAACAGCGCTATTTTTAGCGCTGTTTTACCGCGGTATTCGGCCGCTAGCGGTGCGGTTTTAACCCCCCGCTGGCGGCCGAAAAAGGGTTAAAACCCCTCGTATAGCGCGGCTATAGCCGCGGTATTACTGCGGTATAGCCGCGCTGTCCCATTGATTTCAATGGGCAGGAGCGGTTTAGGAGCGGTGAATACACCGCTCCTTCACTGCTCCTAAGATGCGGCTTGCAGGAGATTTTTTCTTCTCCTGCCAGCGCACCGCTTCAGTGTGAAAGCCCTCGGGCTTTCACACTGAACAAACAGCAGCGGCTGTTTAGGGGCGGTTTGCAGGCGCTATTTTTAGCGCAATAACGCCTGCAAACCGCCCCAGTGTGATAGGGGCCTAATGGCTGTGTGTTGAGTTATTTTGAGGGGACAGCAAATTTACACTGTTATACAAGCTGTACACTCACTACTTTACATTATAGCAAAGTGTAATTTCTTCAGTGTTGTTACATGAAAAGATATAATAAAATATTTACAAAAATGGAATTAAGAGCAGCTGGGATTTTATATACTAAAGGTAACAACAGCCAGTGGCTTATTTTGATAAAGTATTCTGCTGGTATGGGAATTGCAAAAGATCTATGGAACATTCATGGTGTATCAGCTGCGGCTGGTGTTTGGTGGGCCGATGGGTATTTACATGCAATCTAATAGAAATTAGACCAGCTGAGATTAATTAACTGAGGGAGATTTAACTTGGACTTATGAGATGCCCAGTTAATCAAACAATCAAGGTTGGGACTCACTAAAGTTGGGACTCGCTATATACACCTTACTTCCTTTCTTGCAATCTCCAGACTAGCTAGCACTGCAGGCCTGACACCATAGGTGTGCGCAGACTATTGCATTAGGGTGTGCACCCCAAAGCTCAAACACACACTACTCACATCACTCACCATGTTCATTCAGAAAGGGAAGGAGCTGATGAATACATATTTACTTCCCTCACTCATCCTAAAACATCTCCGCAGCAACAGCCGGCAGGAAAGGAGGGAAGCCAGAAGTGCTGCAGAGGGAAGGAGTGGGGAGCCAGGGCAGTAGGGGGAATCTGTGCTGCACAGGCTGATTAGGGTGTGCCTGGGCACACCCGGCACACCCTGTGCGCACGCCTATGCCTGACACTGGCTCAGCCAGGCTCAAAGCAAATAGAAAAGTTCCAGTGCTAGCTGTCCCTGTGGCTACTGCTCCCCGCACCACCTCTTCAGGCACGGCCACCCCTCTTGGCTGCAGCTGCCCCTTTCCACTGTCCATGCCACCACAATCCTCCAGACTGTCTCTGCGCCCATCCTAGACTGCTGCATCTCAATCCTCTCAGGTGTGTCTCCCAGTCCTCCTGACTGTGTGTACACTCACCAACCCTCCTGGCTGCCTCTGTGAAGCTCCTGTAGACTTGCCCGGCAGTGTTCTCCTACTTTCCTCCCTTGCCCCTCATTTGCCTCCTGGCCAGGACACCTCTGTGGGTTTTAAGAGGGTCTAGTCCGCACCCGAGCCCAGGCCCATGGTCATCCCCCACCAGACTGGGGAGCTCCCTCAAACTCCCGACAGCCTAACACTCTATCTCCATTCTTCCACCCGATCAACTCCTTCCCAGCTGGGCTGACCCTGGGTATTTAAGAGGGCCTGCCCCCTGCCAATCCAAGTTGGGGTATGGTCAAGGCTCCTTAGTATACCCCAGGTGGCTCCACCTCTCCTCTCCTCCCACCTCTCTTTCCAGAAAGTACCAAAAGCTTCTGGAAAGAAGTGTGAGGTCCCAGTGATACCACCAGTGAGTCACCCAGCACTACTCTGAGCCACTCCCAACCCAGATCACCAAAACAAACCCAGGCTTGACCACCAGCTTGGCCAACAGCAGTACCTGTTGTAGAAAAACAACAACTTCTAGCACACTAGAGGGTGCTACAGTAGATATAGATCAGGGGTCTCCAAACTATGACCCATGGGTCAAGTCCGGCCTCTTGCAAGATTTTATCCAGCCCTCTGAGGGGACTCTGATAGCAATGCAAGGGGGGACTCTGATGGGCTCATGTTAATTTGGAATTTCTTTACTTTACTGAAGTTTTTTTTTTTATCTGTTATTCTAAATCAGGGGTCTCCAAACTTTCTATACAAGGGCCAGTTTACTGTTCTTCAGACTTTAGGGGGACCGGACTGTGGCCATTGGGAGTAGAAAAGGTCCCAACATCAGTGGGAAAAAACAATGCCCCATCTGCGGTGGAAGGAATTGTGCCCCATCATCGGTGTCATTGTGAGGATTCATGCCCCATCTTGGTGTCATTTGGCCGAATTGTTGGTGTCAGTGGGAGGAATTGCGCCCCATCATTGGTATCATTGGGCCCAATTTTTGGGGTCATTGGGAGGAATTGTGTCCCATCGTTGGTGTAAGTGGGCCCAACTGTTGGTGTCAATGTGAGAAATTGTGTCCCATCGTTGATGTCAGTTGGAGGAACTGTGCCCCATCATTGGTGTTATTGGGCCTATTTGTTGGTGTCCTTGGGTCGTTGAGATGAATTGTGCCACTTCAATAGTGTTAGTAGGCCCAGTTGTTGGCGTCATTGGGAGGAATTGTGTTCCATTGTTTGTGTTAATGGTGGGGATTGCGCCCCATCGTTGATGTCAGCGGAGGGAAATTACACCCCGCTGTTGGTATCAGTGGATATAATGGTGCCCCAAGGGCCAGATAAAAGCAAGCAAAGGGCAGCATCTGGCCCCCGGGCAACATAGTTTGCAGTCCACTGTTCTAAATCATAGAATGCTGATTATTAAAAAAAAACGGGACCAAAGCACATGTTCGCCTTTGTAGCACAGGTAAAGGGGCGCCTTAATTTTTTTTTTTAATTGTCAATTAATGTATTCCTTTTTATTTATTTTTCTACACTGTTGCTTTAATTTATTTTTTTTATTGCATTTATTACTGTCACAAGAAATATAAACATCCTTGTGACAGCAATAGGCAGTGACAGGCAGGGCCGGGACAAGCAGTGGACAGGAGGGGCAGCTGCCCTGGGCACTGTGTTATCATGTGATGTAGAGGGCGCCACAGGGAGATTGTAGAGGAGGGGATTTGTGTTGGAAGGGGGAATTTTGTGGGTGGCAAGGGGGAAAGTGTTGTTCTATGAGGGGAAATTTGGGGGGGGGGAGTGTTAAGAGTGGTGATTAAGGGGAATTTGTGTTGGGAGGGGGGATGGTGGAAGATGATTTGTGCTGGGGGGGGTTTGAAGTTTGGTGGAGGGAACGATGTGTACTAAGAGGGCACATTTTAGGAGTATAGATTTTGTGTTAAATTTTTTGGGGGACTTTTGAGCTGGGGGGATTTGAAGGATAGAGAGGGTGAAGATTAGTGCTGAGAGGGGGGCTTTCCGCAGGGGGGGCAGATCTGTACTTGGAGGAGAGGGAATCTATGCTTAGGGATAGGCATGCAGATTAGTGCTGAGTGTTTTTGTGGGGGGGTTTTTTGCTGACATATAATGCTCACACATCTTGAGGGGGCGCAGTTTGGCATGTTCACCTGGGGCTCTAAATTACCTGGTGACAGGTACTATTTATAGAGAGCTCTGGGGTCTCTAGAACCCTAACCCCTCCTCTGCACTTAAAGCGGAAGTAAACCCATCCATAAAACTGTGTAATTTCCGGCACGTGCCGGTGTTCTGCCGAGAAAGTTCCTCTCGGCTGATAAGGACCCCCCTCTACTGCGCAGGCGCAGCGCCTGCCCAGTAGGAGCCGGCGGAAATAGCCGAAGCGAAATAGAGAAGAAATCAGCTGTGCACGGCGCCTGTAAGAGGGCCCCTCGCCACGGCTTCGGGCACGGCCTCGCTGCGCTCGGCACTTTTTTATTCTCCCTCTAGGTCCACTTGGATGGTGGGGCTTGAACCTGGACCTAGGGCGCAGGCGCCGTGTACAGCTGATTGAAGTTTTTCAGCTTCGGCAATTTTCGGTGGCTTCTAGTCATTCGTACTGCGCAAGCGCAGCGCTTGCGCAATACAGGGGGGTCCTTATCCGCCGAGGAAACTTTCTCGGCAAGACACCGGAAATGTAACACTCCCATTGGTTGTGCTCTCAACCAAACTGTCAAACCATCCAATTGCTGAGCTATGAGTAAGCACTTGGCATAGTGCGAAACGCGTTAGCTGATTGCCTGTACACCCTGTCAATGATGTCCTGTATGACATGTTCCTGATTTTATAATAAAGCAATTTGGATTATAAATTCCTGGAGTGCGGCTGTCCGGATTTTCCTGTTTGCACACATCCAATTGCTGGTGTCATAACTGATCACATGTGCCGCATCATGGCAGTTATAGATTAAACAGAGGCAAAGATGGCAGCTTCCTTGGCTGAAAACAAATAGGGGGGGTTTACTTACCCTTTAAAAGCATTCAAAACACCAAGATTGGTGTCTCTGAATACTTTTTATTTTCAAAAAATGGCGCCAGTGGTTTCCGAGTACACTGGAAGTGATGTAATCGCTTCTGGGTTACTGTTATGAACAGCCAACAGCCAATGGCTTTGCTTGGCTGTCCAGCCAGACGGCAAACACAATTGAGATGAAGGAAGATTCTGGACAGCCGCACTCCAAAAATGTATTCCTTTTTACGAATAAAGCCTTTATTCGTAAAACATTATATCAGAAATACATGCCACAGCAGAACACAGGACAGAATAACTGACGCGTTTCACACTATCAAACAGTGCTTAATCATAGCGGAGGCGCCGGCTAGTCTCTCGGGTCTCCCGGTGGGATGAGAGAGCCACGGAAGGCAGTGGAAGGGGAGGAGGGGGGACATCCCCTCCCGCTGCTTGTAATAGCAATCGAGCAGCTGCAGTAATCATCCCGGTGCAACCACCGAAAGTCCAGGGATGTAAAAGTATGACGCTGGACAGGAAGTGGTTAATACACAGGATGGCAGGGGGCGTTCATGAAAGAGCCAATCCATGCAATCCATTCTAGCACTAGACCACCTCTGAAGCTCTAAACATGTAACCGATAAAAAAATTTACAGCGTCGCCTATGGAGATTATTTAGTAGAAGAAGTTTGGCGCCATTCCACAAGTGTGCGCAATTTTAAAGAGTGACATGTTAGGTATCTATTTACTCGGCATAACGTCATCTTTCACATTATACAAAAAAATCAGGCTAACTTGTGGGGTTTTTTTTATTACTAAAAATTGTCTCTCTTCTGACTGACAGCTAAGGGGTTAAATAGGAGCCTTTAATCTCAGGATGGTAGTATTCTCAGAGCCAGGTTGAAGACATTTAAATATTTACTCTTGAGCTAAATGACATTCTTCTGTATACCAGCCAATTTGTATTGAATTATTCAGATCCTTATCCGCGTGGCTGTACTCGGCACAAGTTCTCAGCAAAGAATGTAACCTGCAGCGTTTCTTCTATAGTCGGGAACGGAACATGTCACAGCAAAGAGAGACGGAGATTCTCAAACAAAACAAAGTAAAAGGATACCTGGGAGGGACCAGAGACGCAGACCCACCTGTGTAGAGACCTATGGAAAAAAATGGTTGAGGTCTGAGGTCCAAGACAACCATGTATAGTGGAGCCATGAAGGCAGAACTCCAGGCAAATAGCTAAATACGTGTAGAGAGTCTGTCCATGCCGATGATAACTATAGGTGCCACATCCCTAAATAGTAGACATTGGGAGTTATTTACAAAAGGCAAATCCACTTTGTACTACAAGTGCAAACTACAATTGCAAAGTGCACTTGAAATTGCAGTCGCTGTAAATCTGAGGGGTAGATCTGAAATGAGGGGAAGCTCTGCTGATTTTATCATCCAATCATGTGCAAGATAAAATGCTGTTTTTTTATTTTCCTTGCATGTCCCCCTCGGATCTACAACGACCGCACTTCCAAGTGCACTTTCAGTGCAATTTCAAGTGCACTTTGCACTTGTAGTTTGCACTTGTAGTGCAAAGTGCATTTGCCTTTCGTAAATAACCCCCAAAGACATGCCAATAATGGATGGGACTTTTTTGGCACCACAAATTATACAGAAGAAAAGCAAGATAAAATGTCAAATTTGCTTCATATATGGATTCATTAAAAAAAAAAAAAAAAACAAGGTCATAGTAATTAGACAAGTCATATCAAACCATATATAAAAATCCATCAAATTCATCAATTACACACAGTGCAGGGAGGTGCAGTGAGGTCACTGGCTAGTATCAGAGCCGGATACACACAGGTTACATATGCCGCGCTCGTTAGAGCGAGAACAATAATTCTAACACTAGACCTCCTCTGTAACTCTAAACATGTAACCTGTAAAAAAATTTACAGCGTTGCCTATGGGGATTTTTAAGTACTGAAGTTTGGTGCCATTCCACAAGTGTATGCAAATTTAAAGTGTGATATGTTAGTGTATGCAAATTTAAAGTGTGATATGTTAGTGTATGCAAATTTAAAGTGTGACATACTCAGCGTAACATCATCTTTCACATTATCCAAAAAAATCGGGCTAACTTTAGTGTTTTTTTTTAAATGTTTTATTCATGAAACAGTTTCAGTCCAAAAAAAACAAGTTTGTAAAATTGCTGCGCAAATACCATGTGACATAAAAAGATGCAACGACCACCATTTTATTCCCTAGGGTGTCTGCTAAAAAATATATATATAATGTTTGGGGGATCTGAGTAATTTTCTAGCAAAAAAAAATGATAATTTTTTACATGTAGGAGAGAAGTGTCAGACTTGGCCTGGGTGACAAGCGGTTAATTACGATAAGTAAGTAATATGCAAATAATTATTATATATTGTTTTTAAGTTAATTTACTATATTTTCAAAAAGCGTACTCAAGCAGGTGGCTTAACGGACAAATTACTGAAGTTTGAACTTATAATTTCCAACCAGTAATTTCACAGTAAATAGATAAAAAATAAATTATTATGTTATAACATATAGAATAATAATATATGATTTTGCTTGATTAAAACAGTACCTTTTCAGCCGAATCAGTTTCTCCCTCTTAACTGTGTGAGAAAAACATGGGATTGTGGGTAAATCTTATATACATAAACTCGTGTTTTTTCCTTGTAGTTAGGAGGGTTGGTCTGGAAGGGAGCATTTGTCTTTTAGACACATTCCCCCTTCTATGACACTGCAGTGAGAGGCGTGCCTCCACTGCAGCATTCTTATTGGACAGCTTGGGCCAATGGTACTTTACCATTGGTCCACGACTCCAAGCTGTCCATTGAGCTCAGTGCTTCTGACAAGAAGTGAGGAGAGGCACTGTGAGCTCATCCTCTCAGTCTGCTGCAAACAGAGTGTGCCAGCTTGCCGACCGCTGCACGCCGATATACGTTGGCACAATGGCAGCGGTGGGCAAATGGGATTATCTGTATGTCCCCTTTAATTGGCGGGGCTAGCGGGAGCGCGAGCGCACGCCACGTACAGTGTGACCGTGCCCGCGGGTCCCAGGGACTCGATGTCCGCCGGGGGCCCGCAATTGCGTCACGGAGCCACAGAACGGGGAGATGCCTATATAAACAAGGCATTTCCCTCTTCTGCCTAGTGACATGACAGAGATCACTGCTCCCTGTCATCGGGAGCAGTAATCGCTGTCATGTCAGTGGTAGACCATCCCCCCCATAGTTAGAATCACACCCTAGGACACACTTAACCCCTTGATCGCCCCCTAGTGTTTAACCCCCTTCCCTGCCAGTGTCATTTACACAGTAATCAGTGCATTTTTATAGCACTGATCTCTGTATAAATGACAATGGTCCCAAAATAGTGTCAAATGTGTCCGCCATAATGTCGCAGTCACAATAAAAATCTCAAATTGCCGCCATTACTAATAAAAAAAAATTAATAATAAAAATGCCATAAATCATTATGTAGAAGAATACATATTGGCCTAAACTGAGGGAAAAAATTGTTTTTTATATATATTTTTGGGGGGTATTTTTTATAGCAAAAGTAAAAAATATAGCTTTTTTTTCAAAATTGTCGCCCTTATTTTGTTTATAGTGCAAAAAATAAAAACCACAGAGGTGATCAAATACCACCAAAAGAAAGCTCTATTTTTGGGGAAAAAAAGGACGTCAATTTTGTTTTGGTGTAACATCGCACCACTGCGCAATTGTCAGTTAAATCGACGCAGTGCCGAATCGCAAAAAGTGCTCTGGTCAGGAAGGAGGTAAAATCTTATGGGGCTGAAGCGGTTAAACTGGCCGCTCTGTATGTAGCTTCTGACAGGCTGCACAATGAGCCCCGTATCTCCATAGATTGTAGGAGCCCCAAATTTTGACCAGTGGTGGGGTAGGACTTCAGGATCGCCGAGCTACGACCCTTGAAGCTTGATCGTTTTTTTGTTTGTTTGTTTGTTTTTTTATGGCTCTGCCTCCCCTGACTGTACATCCCTGACACAGTGCCCCTCTGGCTCGGTTCCCACTGCCCAACTTGGGATCTGACTTGTGAGACCCCAAGTCATGTGACATGTGAAATCCCATGTGAGTCAATGAGAGCTCTTGATTGGAACTACTGATGTCGCTTCGACTTTAGAAAAGGTTCTTGAACTAATTAAAAGCGACTTCTATCTGACTTGTGCCCATAGAATTGAATGGAAGTATTTATTAGGTGCCATAAAGGTGGACTCTTATGCCGCGTACACACGAGCTGACTTTCCGGCGGACTAGGTCCGACGATCTTTCCAACGGACTTTCTGACTAGGTCCGACGGACTTTCCAAACCCACGGACTTGGCCACACATGATAGGACTAATGCCCCGTACAAACAGTTGGACATTGATCGGACATTCCGACAACAAAATCCATGGATTTTTTCCGACGGATGTTGGCTCAAACTTGTCTTGCATACACAGGGTCACACAAAGTTGTCGGAAAATCTGATCGTTCTAAACGCGGTGACGTAAAACACGTACGTCGGGATTATAAACGGGGCAGTGGCCAATAACTTTTATCTCTTTATTTATTCTGAGCATGCGTGGCACTTTGTGCGTCGGATTTGTGTACACACGCTCGGAATTTCCGACAACGGATTTTGTTGTCGGAAAATTTTATATCCTGCTCTCAAACTTTGTGTGTCGGAAAATCCGATGGAAAATGTGTGATGGAGCCCACACACAGTCGGAATTTCCAACAACAAGGTCCTATCACACATTTTCCGTTGGAAAATCCGACCGTGTGTATGGGGCATAAGTCCGTTCATAAGTTGGTTCGGTTTGAACGTGATGATGTAAACGGGACTAAAAAAGGAAGTTCAATAGCTTCCCTTGCGTCGTATTTGGTCCGTTGGACCAGCACACAGACGAACAGTTTTCCCATTTTTAGTCCGTCGGACAGATTTGAAACATGTTCCATTTCTAGGTCCGTCGGATTTTTATCCCGAAAAGCTATCGGACTAGCCCACACACTATCAGATTGTCCGCCAGAAAGTCTGCTCGTGTGTACGCGGTATTACAGTTATAAAGTTTAAAAAAGGCAAATAGAAAAACACTATATCTGCGGCGTTCTCAGCGTCCCCTCCCTCTGTCAGCATTTATAAAAATTCTAAAAAAAGAGAACAGAATTTACAGCTACAAATACAGGACAATCCTTCACTATTAGAGACTTTATAGGCTGCCACACTGAGGGAGTAGTATATGCAGGGCTTTTTTTCAGCGGGAACGCAGTTCCGGCACCTCCAGCATTGAATGTATGTAATAGCATGGGGTGTGGGGTGTGCTGGAGGGTCTATTGATGTTGGCTGCTGGGGGATCTATTGTCACTGGTGGGGATCTGATGTTGTGTGAGGGTCTATTGCTGCTGATGGGGAATCTATTGTTGCTGGGGGGGTCTTATGTTGCTGGAAGGGATCTACTGTTGAGGGAGAGGTCCATTTTTACTGGCTGCTGGAGGATCTATTGATGCTGGCTGCTGGGAGATCTGTTGTTGCTGCTGGGGGGGTCTAATGTTGCTTGGGTGGATATTTTGTTACTGGATGTGATATTTTGTTGTGGGTGGTTCACTGTTGCTGCAGGGAATCTATTGTTGTTGGGGTGGAGTCCATTGTTGCTGGGGGAGTCTATTGTTGTGTGGGGATCTATTGCTGGGATTCTATTGTTGCTGGCTGCAGGGGATCTATTTTACTGCTTTTCTTTTTATCATTAACATGTTCCATTCAAATGATTTAGCACCACAAAATGATACTTGGTTCTGTATTCTCTAAAAGGGGCAGTACTGGTAGGTGGGTAGGGGGTGGAATCAAGGGATGGTGGTCAGAGGTGGGTAGGGGGCAGAGACAAGGGGTGACTTAGACGGGGGTGGAGTTCCTGCACCTATTCTCAGAAAAAAAAAGCCCTGAGTATATGTATAACAGTGTAGCTGCAACCTACAATATGTAGGTAGGACGAAAAGGGCCCTTAAAGTGAGGATACCGGAGCATATTCAAAACATCAAAAATGGCTTCCCCAAACACAATGTATCGAGGCATTTATCCCAGGTACAAAACAAAGATCCTTCACAACTCCAATTTTGGGGCATAGAAAAGTACAATAGGGCATGGAGAGGCAGCCACAAGGTCAGAACCATTAGCCAAAAGGAGTTCAAATGGATATACACCATGCGGACTCTCCTACCTGGAGGAATGAACGTAGAATTCGATCTCAATTGTTTTCTTAGTAACCTTTAGTCAACTTCATATTAATATTGTCCACCTCTGGCTCTTTTATCTTATATTTAATGTTGCCTATCTTTTATTAATAATTTAAACCATTTTTATTGTATATTTTCCATACATGTTGGCTATATATGGATACTTAACCACTTATATACATAGAATAAGATGAATTTTTAATTTATCTTTAAGGATATCAATCATTTTATTGCAAGTGGTTTAATTTTATAGATGTAAGTTCTTTAGGCACTCTTTCGATTCATCATTAATGTATGACTGACGTAGCCTTGAATAGAACCTACTGGGACATCCTTGCCATTTTAAAACCCATAATCTATGTCCTTATTCTCACATTCCCTTGTGGAAATAACACATTTATTTTTTACATTTATATTTTTCACATTTATTTTTTATCAAAAATTTTTTTATATTTGTCATATTCAGACTAAATACCTGTTTCAGCTGAGTGAGCATGCTATCGAATAACCCATTTCATATATCTATACACTAGTTGACCAGGATAATACAGGAGCTGTATATAACTAGACCCATTCCTATGTATTGAATAGATATTGCATTTAAACTACAAGAAAGTGGCCGCCGTACATATATATCTAGACCCATTCCTATGTATTGAATGGACATTGTTTTTAAACTACAAGAAAATGGCCGCCGTACATGTCGCATTGACCACCAATAAAATGGCTGTGATGTAAACAAAGAACGAACCACCAAAAAGATGGCTGAGCTCACACTTCCGGTTTTCACGTCATATAAACTAGGCCTGTACAACCAATCCGGTTCCCCATTTGAAGACACGCGACGTGTCGTAACGTGTAGGGAGTGGCCGGAGTCAGACGTACACCGGGAAGGAATGTGAGAGGGCGCTGAAGAACGCCGCAGATATAGTGTTTTTCTATTTGCCTTTTTTAAACTTTATAACTGTAAGAGTCCCCCTTTATGGCACTTAATAAATATACCATAGCCTTTTTAAACTTACTGCACTAGTGGAGGCATATTTTCTCTCTTCCTTCCCCTATATATGCTGTGGTGATATCGGAGTGATCCAGGATATATTTGTGGAGGGTTTTTAAAGGGAGAAACACCAAAGGCTTTATCTGCAGTATATATCAACACAATAGGATCCTCACAGATGAATGTGGATAACACTAATTATTTATGGATGCGATATACTACATATGTATACGGTGAGAGTCCTGTGAGACCATAGTCTAAGAAAGAATCTATGGAATTCTATATGGGCGACACTAGTCACCAACTTTAACACCTATACCAAGTCACAAATTCGGAATCTCCTTTAAATACATTATCCCAATTTGGAGGACTTATACATTCACTTTTCATAGACTTTTATCCATCACGTTCAACACTTGAGCACCTGTCTTTATTTATTTTTCATTTATTTATTGTCTCTTCACTTTCTGATAGAGACACTTTCATGAATTAACCTTTTATTCATTGTTTGCACTGTCACTTTATTCACTGGCACTTTATCCATTATTTGCACTGTGACATCATTTGCACTCTATTATTATTACACATAATACTGTTGCATTATTTATTTATTAGTGGATTACATTTCATGTTTTTATGTGATTTTCTAACACTGCGCGAGATCACTATATTATTTCAAAGCAGGACTAAAGCCCTACCAGGTGTCCCATTGGGGAGATTCTCTTTACTTCCTGTCCCATAACCACAACAGGAAGTGAGAGAAACCCTTCTAAAATGATTGCCCCTCTATTACTGTTCTGGGGACAACCCAAAATTTGAGATTTTCTATGACTTTCACTTTAGAGTGATACCGGTCACCAGGACAAATAGGGGGAGCGTGCATTTCCCTCAACATAACAGGTGCTCTAATCCCTCTCCATTCTATCCAAATAAAAAAAAAAAAAGTTTTTGCCTTTAGTTATACTTTAAGCCTAAGCATGTGATGATTCTCCAACCACGTTTAGGACTTTACAATTATAGGAAGAAATAAAACTTTTTAAGCATTAAACTCACAGAAAAAAATGTATATTTACGTAATAAATTCACTACAATTTCTTTTGCTTGGTAGAATGAGCGGTTTCCTTTTTCGTTCACAAGATGACCCATTTCATACGTTTTTTTTATATCCCAGGTTAACCACATCAATGAACAGATCTAAAATTAGAGTATTCCTAAATGCTGCGGGGAGGGATGCTAATAAACTTCACCAGTAAGTTGGCCATTATTGGAAACTGTGAATCACTTGGGTCCTTTATGTGGACTTTAGGATCATTTTAAGTTCATGAACATACCACGCTTAGGAAATTAACCATTGCTGGTTTTCAAGTGTCTTTTACCTATTTTTACTGGGGCAGGAGTAACAAACATTATAGATAAAGCTGAAGTGTAACGCGGTATTAAAAACCACTTGACCTCCGAAAGATTTACCCCCCTTCATGACCAGACCATTTTTTGCAATAGGGCACTGTGCTACTTTAACTGACAATTGCGAGGTCGTGCGACGCTGTACACAAATTAAATTTGTGTAATTTTTTTCCCCACAAATAGAGCTTTCTTTTAGTGTTAATTTATTACTGTTTTTTTTTTTTTTTTGCTCTAAAAAAAACAAAACAAACAAACAAAAAAAAACAAACAATTTTTTACTTTCTGCTATAAAACAAATCCAATAAAAACATTTAAAAAATGTAATTTCTTCATAAATTCAGCCCAATATGTATTCTGCTATATTGGTAAAAAAAATCCCAATAAGCATATATTAATTGGTTTGCACAAAAGTTAAAGCGTCTACAAACTATGGTATATATAATGGATTTTTATTTTTAATACTAGTAATGGTGGTGATCAGGGACTTACAGCAGGACTGCAATATTTCTACGATCGGACACTAATTGACACTTTTGACACTTTGTGGGAACCAAAGACACTAATACAGTGATCATTGCTAAAAATGAACTATCATTGTACTAATGACACTGGCCGGGAAGGGGTAAAACATCTAGGGGCGATCAAAGGGTTAAATGTGTACCTAACAGTACTTGGTGCATTCACTGTGTGCTGTTTTTACTAATGGATGTGATGGATTTTATTCCCTGCTTTGCAGGGAAACAAAATCTATCACATCCCTGCTGTCAGGACAGAGCTCTGTATTGTTCACATATGCAGAGCTCCATCCTGTGTTTCCCCTCGAGGATCAGCGAGTGCCGGTGGACATCCATTGACCGACACCCTCTGATTGGCTTCTGCTGTGACTAAACACAGCGGAAGTGGCATGCTGACGGCACGCGCCCCCCCGACCAAGAAGTGCAGGATCACATATATATACGTGATTCTGCACAGAACGGCTGCCCCGTAGCAGTAAATCTGCTATAGGGCGGTCCTTAACTGGTTAAAGCCAAAAGCAAACATTTATTATATTGCAGCTTACCAATTCTTGGATGTGATGGCTGCATTTGTTTCCTTTTCTAGGCTTTCTTTCTTCTATTTTCATCTATAACACTCCCCAGACTGACAATGCTGCTGTCTGCTGTGACACCCCCCCCTCTGCTCAGTCTTCCAGTGTAGTGTCTCACTAATACAATACTCCCCAGATCACCAGGTGAAAACAAAGGGAAAAAAGCAAAATACATGAAAACTGATTCTATCTATCTATCTATCTATCTATCTATCTATCTATCTATCTATCTATCTATCTATCTATCTATCTATCTATCTATCTATCTATCTATCTATCTATCTATCTATCCATCTATCTATCTATCTATCTATCTATCTATCTATCTATCTATCTATCTATCTATCTATCTATCTATCTATCTATCTATCTATCTATCTATCTATCTATCTATCTATCGTATATACAGTGCCTTGAAAAAGTATTCATATTTTGTCATGTTAAAACCAAAAACTTAAATGTATATTATTGTGATTTTATGTGACAGACCAACACAAAGTGGCACATAATTGTGAAGTGGAAGGAAAATGATAAATGGTTTTCACATTTTTTTACAAATAAATATCTGAAAAGTGTGGCGTGCATTTGTATTCAGCCCCCTTTACTCCGAGACCCCTAACTAAAATCTAGTGGAACCAATTGTCTGTGTCTGTGTGTAGTTTAATCTCAGTATAAATACAGCTGTTCTGTGAAGCCCTCAGAGGTTTTAGAGAACCTTAGTGAACAAACAGCATCATGAAGACCAAGGCACATACCAGGGATAAAGTTGTGGAGAAGTTTAAAGCAGGGTTAGGTTATAAAAAAAATATCCCAAGCCTTAAACATCTCACAGAGCACTGTTCAATCCATCTTTCGAAAATGAAAAGAGTATGGCACAAGTGCAAACCTACCAAGACATGGCCGTCCAGCTAAACTGACAGGCCGGGCAAGGAGAGCATTAATCAGAGAAGCAGCCAAGAGGCCCATGGTAACTCTGGAGGAGCTGCAGAGATCCACAGCTCAGGTAGGAGAATCTGTCCACAGGACAACTATTAGTTGTGCTCTCCACAAATCTGGCCTTTATGGAAGAGTGGCAAGAAGAAAGACATTGTTGAAAGAAAGCCATAAGAAGTCCAGTTTGCAGTTTGCGAGAAGCCATGTGGGGGACACAGAAAACATGTGGAAGAAGGCGCTCTGGTCAGATGAGACCAAAATCAAACTTTTTGGCCTAAAAGCAAAATGCTATGGTGGAAAACTAACACTGCACATCACCCTGAACACACCATCCCCACTGTGAAACATGGTGGTGGCAGCATCATGTTGTGGGGATGCTTTTCTTCAGCAGGGACAGGGAAGCTGGTCAGAGTTGATGAGAAGATGGAGCCAAATACAGGGCAATCTTAGAAAAAAAACTGTTTGAGTCTGCAAAAGACTTGAGACTGGGGCGGAGGTTCACCTTCCAGCAGGACAACGACCCTAAACATACAGCCAGAGCTACAATGCAATGGTTTGGATCAACGCATATTCATGTGTTAGAATGGACCAGTCAAAGTCCAGACCTAAATCCAATTGAGAATCTGTGACAAGACTTCAAATAATGCTGTTCACAGACGCTCTCCATCCAATCTGACAGAGCTTGAGTTATTTTGCAAAGAATAATGAGCAAAAATGTCTCTTTCTAGATGTGCAAAGCTGGTAGAGACATCCCTAAAAAGACTTGCAGCTGTAATTGCAAAGTATTGACTCAGGGGGGCTGAATACAAATGCACACCACACTTTTCAGATATTTATTTGTAAAAAAATGTGAAAACCATTTATCATTTTCCTTCCACTTCAGAATTATGTGTCACTTTGTGTTGGTCTATCAGATAAAATCCCAATAAAATACATTTACGTTTTTGGTTGTAACATGACAAAATGTGGAAAATTTCAAGGGATATGAATACTTTTTCAAGGCACTGTATACATATACGCCTAACCAGACCCATCCACACAGGGAGGGAGTGCACTGCTAACAGGATCAGAATGCCACAGTGCACAGATCGATTTCCCACCTCTTCTTATCTCAAACCCTTACTAATTTTGCACCCAGGGCAACCACCCCAGTGGCACCACCCATGCTACTGTCTTTGGGCCAAGCTGGCCCAAAGGCAAAGCTGCAGCCATTCACAGTGAACAGCTGCAGCTTCCTCATCAGACCCTGAGACATGATTCGTCCAAGAGCCACATATGTGTTCAATGGGGCAGAGGACGGGGTCAGCGTGACATAGGATGCGGTCAGCAGGGCAGGGAATGAGGCGGTACTGATAGGCGGCACTGATGGGCACTGATAGGCGGCACTGATGGACACTGATAGGCGGCACTGATGGGCAATGATAGGCAGCACTGATGGGCACTGATAGGCGGCACTGATGGACACTGATAGGCGGCACTGATGGGCAATGATATGCAGCACTGATGGGCACTGATAGGCGGCACTGATAGGCAGCACTGATGAGGAGGCACTGATGGGCACTAATTGGCAGCACTGATTGGCAGCACTGACGGGCACTGATTGGCAGCACTCATTGGCACTGATAGGCAGCACTAATTGGCACTGTTGGGGCTGCACTGGTGATCAGGACACTGATCATCAGTGCCCTGATTATCAGTGTAGATGTCCCCTTTCACACTGGCCGGTTACCGGCTCTCCTCTCCTCACGCTGTGAAGCATTAGGAAAGGAATGCCAATAACTGGTGATTGGACACAGCTGATCATGTGGTAAAGAGGTGCTGTGATTGGCTCTTTACCCCGATCTGTGAGCAGCTGTGTCCGGAGAGTGCGCCGGGTGCCCGGCACAGCAGATGTGGTTCTGTAAGGACATCACTAGACGCCCTTCCTGAACTGGAGGACTGCCCAGTAGCTGTCATACAGCTATAGCACGGTCACCATGGGATGGCGTCGCCCCCCCCCCCCTGAAAATGCCGCCCGAGGCAAACTGCCCAAGGCAATGCTGAGCCTCTATGATTGAAAAATCTGGAATCCAACAAATTAAAGAGGCAGGCCAGGCACATTTAAGCTGGAGAGCAAAGAGCTAGTAGCTACTGGAGGCCCTCAGGCTAGGAAATGAGTCAGGCTTCATCTGACTTGCTGAAACTTCTAATGCACATTGAGAGAAGTTTACAGTGTGCAATGAAACCAGCGTAAGCAATGTCAGTCCAGGAGAGGAGCCTGTACCACTGTGCAAGACTAAAGATAAAACTGCTATTCTGCTTGAAAGGACAGTTAATCCAAAGGCCACACTCCGACAGAATTCCAAATCCCAGTCGTAATGTGAAGCCCACTCGGAAATTCAACTCGTAAAATTTATGATGATGAACCTGACCCTTCCAATTTTAATTATCCCTCTCCTATCTTCGGTGGTTTTAACTCGCTGTACACACTTTGCCAACTCTGCTTCGGAGCTGTGTGCCCGTATTATTCCATAAATTAGAGGAGACATTCCTCAAATTAATTCAGCAAAACTCATTAAATGGGAATATTTGGCAGAATTAATATGAATGCTGCTGACATACATCTGGCTTAGGATATTGATACAGAAAAAATGTTTAGTGACAAATGATTTTACATTGTATGGGTGGTTGTGGCTTGGCGGCCTTTGAGGTCATTAATTGCAGGTGCTGTTATTAGAAATGGAAATATACAGCATGTATTAAGTGAAAGCTTTTCTTAGCTTTTATTAGAGTAATAGCTTATTTTTACTTTTTATATTGCTACTATAAAGCAGGCTGAATAAATACAGTTTATATGAGGAACAAGAGGATTTGTGTGGTCTTTGTACCGCAGCATTCAAATCAAACAATCAAGGGTTTTATATGTTATATATAATATATTTTCTGTAATGAATTCCCTTGTGTCATCTTTTGCATATATACAATAGATATAAATGGATTAAAGTGTAAGTAAAGCCAATTTTTTTTATTTTTTGCTTTTTTTTGGATAGTGTAGGGAGTGGTTAAGACCCCTATTCGTTTTTTTTGGGTTTTTTTTGGCTGCCTGTCTTACATGCCAGACATTTTCCTTCATTTCCTGTCCCCTCTGCAAAGGGGAGTGTGTTCTGACCCCCAAAATGCACTGGCTATTTTTTTAGTGTACACTAATTAATTAATTTGGACTCTTATATCATTTGGTCTTGTTTATTTTGGATAGCGTAGGGAGTGGTCAAGACCCCTATTAGTTTTTTTGTTTTTTTCCAGCTGCCTGTGTTACATGCTGGAGATTTTCCTTAATTTCCTGTCCCCCTTGCAAGGGGGAGTGTGTTCTGACCCCTGAAACGCGTTGGCTGTTTTTAGTGCAAACTAATAAATTATTTTGGACTCCTTTATCATTTGGTTTGGCACTCCTTCCATTGGTGCTTGTTTTTATTTTTCTAGCAATAAAAACCTGACATAAGTTATAAATCTTACTAAGTATATCCAAAACTTGGCCAAAGTTAGGTACACCCACACAAGCACAGGGAGAACGTGCAAACTCAATGGAGGTAAAGCCCTAGTCTGGAATCAAACCAAAGACCCCAGTGGTAACTATTAAGACAATGTGCTGCCCCTTTGTACCTTATTTGCTTTTTTTTTGGGGGGGGGGGGGGATTTTTGTATGTTTTAGCTTCTCCTATTACATTCCCCATAATATCAAATTTGATCAAGTACAACCAGCAGGGAGAGTGGGAACCCTTCATAATGGACAGCAGATGTGCAGATCTGAGAACTCACCACATAGATCTTTTCAATACAGTCCTCAAGAGATATAAGAAACTGTCTAAGAACTCCAACATCTACCAAAAACTGAAAAAAAACAGCTTTTAGTGGGGGCTGGCCCTGCAAAGTAAATTTATTATTGTACATTACAGCTATCTATTAGGCCCAAATTATAGGGACACACTACTCAAGGTTACGCTGAAGGGTACTGGGAATACAACTTGTGCTATTCCAACCTTGACATTGTAGACAATTTCCAAACTTGTGGTAACAGTTTGGGGAAGAGCCTTTTCTGTTCCAGCATGACTGTACCCCTGTGTACAAAGCCAGCTCCATAAAGACATGGTTTAAGGATTTTGATGTGGAGTTACTTGAGTGGCCTGCACAGAACCCTGAGCTCAACCCTACTGAATGCCTCTGGGATAATTTGGAACCCTGATTCCAATGCATGTCTACTCATCCAACATCAAAGCAGAGACTAGCAATTATATCATGGGACAAAGGCTGCCCCATCCCTGATACACTAGAGAAAAGTTATCTCCCAGGGGACTTTGTTGCAGCAATAGAAATCATACAATTACAAAATGGTGTAGAAAAGTAAGATAAAAAACTTTGATTGAACAACAGGTTTTAAATTGGCTGGTCTAGACACTTTATGTCCTGATTTTATACCATTCCTACAATATACATATACTTCAGGGATACATAAAATTATTAAAATAAATTGCATATCTACAAAGTTGACCCAATGCGTTTCAACTTATATAAAGTCTTCATCAGGGGTTAGGGAAATGGAAGCAATCCTACATACATCAAGAAAACAAACCAAAATGCATAATGAAATTTATATTAACTTTTACCAGATTTTATATGATTTTACTATTTCCATATGACTTTCAAAGCAAGTATAATGCACTTACAAAGATATGAACATGACTGGATGTTCAGACTGACAGGTAATGGCTCAGTGGTGCAGACCACAAGGGTCTCAGCCCAACCCAGACCTCAAGCCCCACAGAAGTTCAATGTCTGTCAAGCAGAAGGCAACAGAGGAGGCTTGCTTGCATTCACTGGATTGAATCCAAGCTTAGGGACACTCTTTAGCTGATCCATAATATTTTTTAAAAGGTATTATGATTTATAGATTCTTATAGACATTGGTTATTAATTAAAAGAATCAGGATGAATGTAGTATTATATAAATTTGAAACAAACATCCAATAAAGTGTATCAAGCCTTACAATGCACAAATGAAACATACCTAATGGAAGAGTATAATATACGTATAGCGCTGGATGGTAGATAACCGCAGCAAAAGGAGAGCAATCTCCTATAAAGCTCTATAGTCAAACAAGAAAAAGTAGAGCTGTAGAGGGACATTCAAAGTTTAAATTTGTTGAGAGAAAAAAGGGCTTTTTCATACTCACATCCAGCATGAGTTGACAGCATGGACTCCACTGGCTGAATGTGGGAAGGGAGGGAGCTCTATATGTATAGTAATGCAAGTCATCTTACCACTTCCACCAGCTCATTCCCCACAGTTACAACCTTTTGTACCACCTACCCCACCCTATTAGATTGTAAGCTCTTCTGAGCAGGGCCCTCTTAATCCTATTGTATTGTATTGTATTATATTATAACTGTATTGTCTCCCTTTTATATTGTAAAGCGCTGCGTAAACTGTTGGCGCTATATAAATCCTGAATAATAATAATAATAATAATAATCTTGATTGCCCCCAGCTAAAGCCAGTAGCATGGATTTCCCCTGGTGCCCAATTACCTCCCCGCTGTCCCCGGGAAGTGTGGCGCTGACGTCATGCACTCCAAGCAGCGCAGCCAAAATAGATGGTGACCATGCATGCGGAACTCGTGGGGACACAATAGGGGCACCAACAGTATGGACATGTGCCCAAAACCGCCCACGAGAGGGATCAAGCAGGCAGAAAGGCAAAAAGGGGGAGAGCTCGTCCATTGGACAGACACAAGAAGAAGAGAGCCTGGGGTGGGTCTCTGGTTTCCTTCATAGCTCTTCCCAGCAATCTCTCCGGTGGTAGCAAAGGTCCCTGGGATATGTAGTCCGAGCGTATAGTCATGCAAAGGAACAGCCATCTGGTGGAACTACAGTCCCACAATCCCCTTGGTTGGGCTCACAAATATGATGTCAGTTTAATACACCGGGCACTAGAGGGATAATATGATATCCAGATAGGGCAGGGAATGGCGGTTCATTGCAATCATGGTCCATATTGCTACATCTACATTCCTAAAGAAGCATTCTAAAAATCTCATGGAAAGTCTACCCAGGCCAGGAGAGTGAAGGCTCTTTTAGCCGAAAAAGGGGCCAACGCCATATTAAGATTGATGGTTTTGGGCATGAAATAGCTAAGAAGCTCATGTAGGTTTAAAAGTCAGGTGTCTGCAAACAATTGGCCATATAGTGCATTATTAATATTATTAATAGTATTGTGGTAACAGTTTGGGGAAGACCCTTCTTTGTTCGACTGCACCCCTGTGTACAAAGCTAGCTCCATACAGACATAGTTTGGTGTGGAGGAACTAAAGTGGCCTGCACAGAGCCCTGAACTTAACCCTACTGACCACCTTTTGGATAAAACTGAACTCTGGTTGTGTCATCCAACATCAGTAACTGACCTCACAGATGATCTTTTGGCTGAATAGGTACACATTCCTAAAGATGCATTGCAAAATCTCATGGAAAGTCTTCCCAGGAGAGTGAAGGCTCTTATATCTGAAGAGGGGACAGCACTATACTAATACCAATGGTTTTGGGAATTAAATAGCTAAGAAGCTCACATAAGTTTAAAAGTCAGGTGTCCACAAACAATTGGCCATATAGTGCATTATCAATATTATTAATATTATTGTGGTAACAGTTTTGTGAAGAACTTTTTCTGTTCCAGCATGACTGTACCCCTGTGTACAAAGCCAGCTCCATAAAGACATGGTTTGATGAGTTTGGTGTGGAGGAACTTGAGTGGCCTGCACAGAGCCCTGACCTCAACCCTACTGAACACTTCTGGGATGAATTGGAACCCTGATTACGACTCATGTCTATTCATTCAACATCAGTAACTGACCTCACAGATGATCTTTTGGCTGAACTGGTACACATTCCTACAGGCACATTCCACAATCTCATGGAAAGCCTTCCCAGGAGAGTGAAGGCTCCTATAGCTGAAAAAGGGGGCAACGCCATATTAATACCAATGATTTTGGGAATTAAATAGCTAACAAGCTCTTATAGGTTTAAAGGTCAGGTGTCCACAAACAATTGGCCATATTATGCATTATCAATATTATTAAAAGTATTGTGCAACATATTGGTAATAGTGTAAGCACAATCAGTATGCTTTCTGAACAAGTACAAGATAATCATCGAAAGAATAAGCCAACCGGAGAAAGCATTGTTTTCAAGTCTATTGACAGAGTTGTGAGGGAAGATTTACACTGGGATGTAAACATTTGTCACGTCAATAGACCGCATCATTCTAATACTTCCAGTGTGTACAGTATTTGTCAGCAAGAATTGTTAGCTAATTCAGCTGAAGTGATTATAAATTACTCACTCAGCTTGTAGGAAATAGCCCTAGGTCTCGGCAAAAGAAAGGAAAAGAAGTCAGCCCGGCAAGTTCCTGAGAACTATACTAAACAATGGTGTGAGGAGCTTCTGATTCAGTTACAAGTCACCGTACTTAAGAATGGATAAAACAGATTTCAGCTGCAGAATAAGCAGCTGTGTAAAAAAAATAAAGAGCAAAAATAGTAAGTCGACAAAAAAATTGTGTTTGAGTTACAAGTGGTCATTGGTGAGCTGAGTCACCTATTAGCTCCCTAAAGGCCTCAGGGACCGCAAGCATAAAAAAAAAGTTCAAAAAGTAACATAAAAAAAAATAGAATATAATAAAATAGAAAAAATTTAAAGTCTCCTCCCGCGCGTACAAGCACATAAGAACATAAATGCATCTTGCAGGTGCAACTATGTAAGAAAACGATAATTGCATTACACGTTAAAATGTTAATAATAGCATGCAAAGCCAAGCTGCGGTTTCCAAAGCGAGCAAAATCTTTTCTTGTATTAGGAGAGGTATAAACTCATTTTGCCCCTGTACAAATCATTTGTAAGACCTCATCTGGAATATGCAGTTCAGTTTTGGGCACCAGTTCTCAAAAAGGATATCGGGAAACTGGAGAAAGTGCAGAGAAGGGCAACCAAACTGATAAGAGGCATGGAGGGGCTCAGCTATGAGGAAACATTAGAGAAAATAAATGTATTCTCTCTTGAGAAGAGGAGATTAAGGGGGGATATGATCAATATGTACAAATAAATAAGGGGTCCATTGTCAGAAACCACTAATCAGACCGAGACAAAAGTACAGTTAAATCACACTTGTTTAATAATAAAAGTAAATAGAACAAATGTAGTCAAAACATAGCCAAAGTTCGGTAACCGGAACGTATAATCAGACAAGCCAGAAAGTCAAGAAGCCAGGAATCAGCATAGTGGAAGAGCAAGCAGGATCGGGAGCCAGAAGGAATGTCAGCCAAGCAAGTCTTTAACAGGAGCGCAGGAGACAGTCACTGTGATGTTGACCAAGGCGAAGGCAGAGATCATCTGGGCTTGACGACTTATGTAAGCAGGACTGACGAGCAGGATATCATCAACAGGTTTGTCACTGTGGAGAGATAGGAGCTGTCAATTAGCCGACAGCTAAGCGGCCAGCTCAGAGAAGGAAGGTCTGAGCCCAGCCCTGACAATGCCCGCTCCTCAATGACCCCTCTCCCTTGGAGGACCACCAGGCTTGAGGGGAAAACGTCTATGGAAATCACAGAGGAGGACAGGGGCATGTACTTCCGTGGATGAGATCCAAGAGCGTTCCTCTGGACCGTACCCTTTCCAATGCACCAGATACAGTATGCGCCCTTGGAACCTACCGAGAGTTAACAATGGACTGTACTTCATACTCCTCATGGTTCCCAACCTGTACAGGATGAGGACGTGGCACCGAGGTGGTAAAGCGGTTGCAGACCAAAGGTTTTAATAAGGAGACATGAAATACATTTGAGATACGCATATTAGAAGGAAGGTCTAATGCATAAGCCACTGAGTTAATCCTGTGAAGAATATGGAAAGGCCCAATAAACTGAGGTGCAAACTTCAGAGAGGGAACACAAAGTCGGAGGTTGTGAGATGACAGCCAGACCCTGTCCCCAACCTGGTAGGAAGACGCAGGCAGGCATCTGCGGTCAGCATGGAGTCTGTACCTATCATTAGCAAAGCCTCCTGGATTTGTGCTAAAGTGGAACGAAGATCACAGAGATGCTCCTATAACGCAGGAATACTCTGCGGAACAAATGTGTCAGGCAACATGGAAGGTTGGAAACCATATTTTGCCATAAACGGGGACAATCGGGAAGCAGAATTCAAGGCACAATTGTGAGTGAACTCCGCCCACGGTAAGAGGTCTGACCAGTTGCTATGATGGTCAGAAATATAGCAACGTAGGAATTGCCCCAAGGACTGATTGGCTCGTTCTGCAGCCCCATTAGACTGCGGGTGATACGCAGAGGGGAAAGCAAGCTGAATTCCCAACTGTGCACAAAAGGCTCACCAGAACAGGGACACAGACTGACTACCCCTGTCCGAGACAATTACTTTGGGTAGCCATGTAAGTGAAAGATCTCCCAAGCAAAAATGCAAGCCAGTTCCTTAGAAGTGGGCATCTTCTTAAGTGGAATACAATGAGACATTTTTAAGAACCGATCAACCACCATAAGGATAATTGTGTTTCCCTTGGAAGTAGGTAAATCCACAATGAAATCCATAGACGGGTGGGTCCAGGGCCTCTCTCCATTATGTATGGGTTGTAGGAGGCCCACTGGAAGGTGTCGTGGAGTCTTATGCCCCGTACACACGGTCGGACTTTGTTCGGACATTCCGACAACAAAATCCATGGATTTTTTCCGACGGATGTTGGCTCAAACTTGTCTTGCATACACACGGTCACACAAAGTTGTCGGAGAATCCGATCGCTCTGAACGCGGTGACGTAAAACACGTACGTTGGGACTATAAACGGGGCAGTGGCCAATAGCTTTCATCTCTTTATTTATTCTGAGCATGCGTGGCACTTTGTGCGTCGGATTTGTGTACACACGATCGGAATTTACGACAACGGATTTTGTTGTCGGAAAATTTTATAGCCTGCTCTCAAACTTTGTGTGTCGGAAAATTCAATGGAAAATCTCCGATGGAGCCCACACACGGTCGGAATTTCCGACAACACGCTCCGATCGGATATTTTCCATCGGAAAATCCGACCGTGTGTACGGGGCATTACTCTGAGCACACACGGAACAGGCAGCTACGAAGGCGGTTACATCAGCACATAGACTAGGCCACCAGAATTGTTGGGAAATGGCCCAAAAGAGTTGATTCTTCCCAGGGTGGCCAGCAGCCGTGGCAGAATGGTAAGTCTGGAGCACGGCAGTACGGAGACTCTCTGGGACAAAGTAGCAGTCACAAGGTTACTCTGGAGGAGCATGGACCTGAGCAGCAAGAATTTTGTCACCCAAAGGAGAAGTGAGACTGGTGCAAACCGTAACCAGAATACGATCAGGAGGAATCACAGGAACAGGAACCGACTCCATTTTGAAAGTGGAGGAAAATTGTCGTGACAGAGCGTCAGCCCTTACATTCTTAGTACCGGGTACTAATTGATTTCATTGTGGAGACAATGTAATTGAAACTAGACAAGAAAAGAGCCCATCGCGCCCTTCTGGGAGAGAGGCGTTTAGCCTCAGACAAGAATGTGAGATTCTTATGGTCAGTAAGAATGAGAACCGGCACAGTGGTACCTTCGAGGAGATGTCTCCATTCTTTCAGGGCTAAAATGATCGCTAACAGCTCTGTCACCAATCTCGTAATTGCACTCCGCAGGTGACAATTTCTTGGAAAAGTAGCCACAAGGATGCATAGCGCTCTCAGAGGTAGGATGTTGAGATAGGAGGGCCCCAACTCCAGTCTCAAAAAGCTTCAACCTCAAGGATAAAAGGTAACGTAGGATCAGGATGTGCCAACACAGGAGCAGAAACAAAGGCAGCCTTGAGACTCTTGAAGGCCTTACTGCACTCCGGAGACCAACTCTGTGGGTTACCGTCCTTTCTGGTCATATCAGTCAGGGGCTTGACCAGAGATGAGAAGTTATGAATACATTTCCGATAACAGGTGGCAAAGCCAAGAAAACGCTGCAGAGGATGTAAACCCACAGGTCAGGGCCACTGTAGGACTGCTGAAAGTTTCTCTGGGTCCATCGAAAAACCAGCAGTAGAAATTACATAACCTAGGAGTTTAACCTGTTCACAATGGAACTCGCACTTCTCCAATTTACAATAGAGATTGTTCTCTCTTAGTCTTTGAAGCACACAACAGACATCTGTGTGGTGGCTCTCCAGGGGCTTGGAAAATATGAGGATATTGTCAAGATAAACCACCACACATAACTGCAACAAATCTCAGAGAACAACGTTAAAAAAAATTCCTGGAAAACTGCCGGAGCGTTACAAAGGCCAAATGGCATTACGAGGTACTCATAATGGCCTGTTCTGGTATTAAATGCAGTTTTCCACTCGTCGCCCTCCTTAATCCTCACAAGATTGTATGCCCCTCTCAAATCAAGCTTCCTAAAAACCATTGCTCCCTTGAGTCGGTCAAATAATTCCGTAATCAACGGAATCGGATAAGCATTCTTAATCGTGAAATGATTGAGACCCCTATAATCAATACAAGGTCTCAGTTCACCACTCTTCTTCTTCACAAAGAAGAAACCAGCACCACCAGGAGACGAGCATTTGTGGATGAAACCTCGAGAAAGTGCGTCTGCAACATACTCCTCCATGGCCTTATCCTCCAAGACCGACAAAGGGTAAACCTGGCCATGAGGGGGTATGGCACCAGGTTGAAGGGCAATTGCACAATCATACGACCGGTGTTAAGGCAAACTATCGGCTTGAACTTTGTCAAGGACATCGCTAAAATCGCAGTACTCCTCCGGCAGGGAGGAGAGTGAAGAGGTGCACAGGACCTTTGCTACCTTCTGGAAGCATGTCTTACTGCATTGTGGCAACCAGGAGAGAACCTCAGCACGGAGCCAATCAAAAGAGGGGTTGTGCCTCTGTAACCAAGGATAACCAATAACTAACGGAAACATAGGGGAGGAAATAACTTGGAATTGGATTATGTCAAGGTGAAGAGCCCCTACAGCCATGGACAACAGAACCGTCTCATGAGTCACATGGGCAGGCTGTAGGGGTCTCCCCTCAAGAGCCTCAATGGCAAGTGGAGTGTCACACAGCTGCAGCGGAATTGAGTGCTTTGATACAAAGGCAGCATCAATGAACAGGCCTGCAGCCCCAGAGTTGAATAGAGCCTGTATCTCGATGGATGACTCAACCCAAGAAAGGGTAACCAAAAGCAGGGGCTTATCCTTCTGGATAACTGGGGACGAAACAACGCCACCTAAGGTCTGTCCATGACAGGACCTCAGGGTTCGGGCGTTCCCTGGACGGGTAGGACAAGACATCAAAAAGTGACCTGCCTGGCCACAATAAAGGTACAATCTCTCCCTCCTCCTAAAGGTTCTCTCATCCACAGAGAGACGCGTGAAGCCCAAGTGCATGGGTTCATCTTCACTGACCGACTTGGTACCAGGAGGCATGGGAGGTGAGGGAAGCACGGGTGGGACTGCAAAGCTCGGAGGCAAACGTACAGGAGGCTTCCGTAAGTGCTCCTCAAAAGAGAGTCTTTCTCTGAGTCTGGAGACAACGAGAATGGCAACTGTGATCAACTTCTCCAGCTCAGTGGGTATATCTTAGGCTGCTATCTCATCCATGATGATGAATCCGAGAGACCATGAGAAAAAGCAGCCACGAGGACCTCATTGTTCCAAGCAACCTCTGCTGCCAGAGTACGGAATTAAATGGCGTAGTCGGCAACGGCAACTCGTACTCTGTTTGATGGACATGAGGCACTTGGCAGCAGAAGCGGAGCGTGCGGGAACGTCAAATACCCTTTTAAAGTAGACCACAAACTCAGGGTAACTCAAGACAACAGGTTTTTGTGTCTCCCATAGAGGGTTTGCCCATGCCAAGGCTCTCTCAGAAAGCAAAGATATCACAAAACCTACTTTGCTTCTGTCCGTGGGAAACACCTGGGACAGCATCTCAAAGTATATCTCAACCTGGTTGAGAAATCCTCTGCATTGAACTGGATCACCCCCAAATCGCTGGGGAAGCGGCGCAAAACCAGACATACCTCTTATAGAGGTAATATTCAAGGCGGGTGCCTGCAGAGAGACTGGCGCAGCAGCAGGGACGGCCTGCAACTCAGGTTGTACCGGAGCAGCCACAGTGGGAGATTCCAGGTGAGCCATGCGACCAAACTGACCGGTGATCTTGCTCATCCAATCTGGAAAAAATATTACCAACAAGTGGATTGACTGTGTCTTCTGAATTCATGGCCTTCTCCTACTGTCAGAAACCATGAAATCAGACCGAGACAGAAGTACAGTTAAATCACATTTGTTTAATATTAAAAATAAATAGAACAAACGTAGTCAAAACATAGCCAGAGTTTCAGGAACCAGAACGGATAGTCAGACAAGCCAAACGTCAGGGAGCCGGAGATGAGCATAGTAAAACAGCAAGCAGGATCTGGAGCCAGAAGGGATGTCAGCCAAGCAAGTCTTTTAACAGGAATGCAGGAGAACGTCTCTGTGATGTTGACTAAGGCGAAGGCAGAGATCCTCTGGGCTGGACAGCTTAAGTAGGCAGCACTGACGAGCAGGAAATCATCAACAGCTGAGTACCTGTGGAGAGACAGGAGCTGGCAATCAGCCGACAGCTGAGCGGCCAGCTCAGAGAAGGGAGGGCTGAGCCCAGCCCTGACAATGGCCTAGGCTATAAGAAGATTGCCAAGACCCTGAAACTGAGCTGCAGCACGATGGCCAAGATACCATACAGCGGTTTAACAGGACAGGTTCCCCTCAGAACAGGCCTCGCCATGGTTGACCAAAGAAGTTGAGTGCACGTGCTCAGCATCATATCCAGAGGTTGTCTTTGGGAAATAGACGTATAAGTGTTGCCAGCATTGCTGCAAAGGTTGAAGGGGTGGGGGCTCAGCCTGTCAGTGCTCAGACCATACGCCGCACACTGCATCAAATTGGTCTGCATGGCTGTCACCCCAGAAGGAAGCCTCTTCTAAAGATGATGCACAAGAAGGCCCGCAAACAGTTTGCTGAAGACAAGCAGACTAAGGACATGGATTACTTGAACCATGTCTGATGAGACCAAGATAAACTTATTTGGCTCAGATGGTGTTAAGCGTGCGTGGCGGCAACCAGGTGAGGAGTACAAAGACAAGTGTGTCTTGCCTAAAGTCAAGCATGGTGGTGGGAATGTCATGGTCTGGGGCTGCATGAGTGCTGCCGGCACTGGGGAGCTACAGTTCATTGAGGGAACCATGAATGCCAACATGTACTGTGACATACTGAAGCAGAGCATGATCCCCTCCCTTCAGAGACTGGGCTACAGGGTATTATTCCAACATGATAACGACCCCAAACACACCTCCAAGACGACCACTGCCTTACTAAAGAAGCTGACGGTAAAGGTGATGGACTGGCCAAGCATGTCTCCAGACCTAAACCCTATTGAGCATCTGTGGGGCATCCTCAAACGGAAGGTGGAGGAGCGCAAGGTCTCTAACATCCACCAGCTCTGTGATGTCGTCATGAAGGAGTGGAAGAGGACTTCGGTGGCAACCTGTGAAGCTCTGGTGAACTCCATGTCCAAGAGGGTTAAGGCAGTGCTGGAAAATAATGGTGGCTACACAAAATATTGACACTTTGGGCCCAATTACGTCATTTTCACTTAGGGGTGTACTCACTTCTGTTGCCAGCGGTTTAAACATTAATGGCTGTGTGTTGAGTTATTTTGAGGGAACAGCAAATTTACACTGTTATATAAGTTGTACACTCACTACTTTACAGAAATTAAGAAATTAAATTTTATTGGATATGTTTTATAACAGAAAATATTGAGTTTTTTAAAAAGTTTTTAATCTTTTTTCATTTATATAGCAAAAAAAAAAAAAAATCTGTGATGATCAAATACCACCAAAAGAAAGCTCTATTTGTGTGAAAAAATTATATAAATTTCATTTGGGTACAGTGTTGCATGACCATGCAATTGCCAGTTAAAGATTGCCAGTTAAAGATTAAAGCACAGCGCTGAATAGCAAAAAATGTCCTGGTTATGAAGGGGGTAAAACCCTCCAGAGGTCAAGTGGTTAAAAAAAAATACCCCTATTTTTTTACTTTTTTTTTTTTTTTTTTTTTTACAGTAAATGGACAAGGATGTTGTTACGTGGTTTTAATCACATTTTAAACTGTTATGCCGCGTACACATGACCGGTTTTGCCGTCGGAATAAACTCCGAAGGTTTCTCCGACGGAACTCCGACGGAATTCCATTCAAGCGGTCTTGCACACAGTCTCTCAAGCCAAAGTCCGACCAAAGTCCGACCGTCCAGAACATGGTGACGTACAGCACGTACGACGGGACTAGAAAAAGGAAGTTCAATAGCCAGTAGCCAATAGCTTCCTTCTCGTACTTGCTTAAGAGCATGCGTCGATATTGGTCCGTCGAGAACAGCATACAGACGAGCGGTTTTCTCGATAGGAATTGGTTCCGTCGGAAATATTTAGAACATGTTCTATTTCTAGGTCCGTCACAATTTTCGAAAAAAGAAGTCCGATGAGGCATACACGATCAGAATATACAATGAAAAGCTTCCCTTTGACTTTTTCTGTCGGACATTCCACTCGTGTGTACGCGGCTTAAGTTTCTTTGTCTTTATACACTCTAATGCACAGTCACAGCCAGCAGGATTGTTTGTAAACACACTTCACATAACCACTAGGGATTGGCTATCATGGTGATAGGAAACCAAGCTGATTGGTTCCTGATTACTAGTCTGAGCCTAGAAACTGATCTCAGGACTAGGAGCATGCACAGGTGCACACAGGGATTCAGTCATAACTGCTTATCGTCCTATTCTGCTTGAATGTCAGTCTCCTAAGATCCTCTGGCACAAACTAATACCATATCTCTGGTTGGGTGACTGAACGGTAACAGTTGCATTTATTGTCCGTTTATAAACTAACTTATATAAGATGATTGCTGAATTTTAAGACAAGTCTATAATGTAATTTTCAGCATTGGTCCACTTTAAACAGAGCTAGTATATAGAGCGATACCGTGCTGTGAAAAAGTATTTGCCCCCTTCCTGATTTTTTTTTTTTTTGCATACTTGTCACACTTAAATGATTCAGACCTTTAAACAAATTTTAATGTTGCACAAAGATAACCTGAGTAAATACAAAATGCAGTTTTTAAATGATGATTTCATTTATTAAGGGAAAAATCTGCCCAAACCGCCTGGCACTATGTGAAAAAGTAATTGCACCCTAAACCCAAGAACTGCTTGTGCCACCCTTGGTGGCAACAACTGCAATCAAACATTTGTGATAACTGGCAATGAGTCTTTTTACATCGCTGTGGAATTGTTGGCCCACTCTTCTTTACAGAATTGTTTCCATTCAGCCACATTGGAGGGTTTTCCAGCATGGAAAGGCAACGGCCTGTTTAAGGTCATGCCACATTATCTTAATCGGATTTAAGACTGGACTTTGACTAGGCCACTCCAAAACCTAAATTTTCATTTTCTTTTTGAGCCATTCAGAGGTGGACTTGCTGGTGTATTTCGGAATATTGCTTTGACGCATAACCCAAGTGCACTTGAGCTTGAGGTCAGTAACTGATGGCCGGACATTCTCCTTCAGGATTTTCTGGTAGAGTGCGGAATTCATGGTTCCATCAATTATGGCAAGTCCTTCAGGTCTTGAAGTTGCAAAACAGTCCCAGACCATCACACTACCACCACCACGTTTGACTGTTGGTATGATATTCTTTTAATGAAATGCACACCTTCTAAAAAGTTTAACTTTTTTCTTATCAGACCACAGAATATTTTACCAAAAAGTCTTGGGGATAATCCAGATGTTTTATGTGAGATGAGCCTTTGTGTACTTTTTGGTTAGCAGTGGCTTTGGCCTTGGAACTCTCCCATGGATGCCATTTTTGCCCAGTCTCTTTCTTATTGTTGAATCATGAACACTGATCTAACCTGAGGCAAGTGAGGCCTGCAGTTCTAGATGTTGTTCTGGGTCCTTTGCCCAGAACAACATCTAAATATCCTCAACATGGGGACAAGGTGCTTTGGGTGAGCCCCCCTCTATGTTGAGGGCATGTGGCCTGGTATGCTTCAGGACAGGGGGGGGGGGGGTGCTTGCTTCTCCTCTCCCTTTCCTGACCTGCCAGGCCGCATACTCAGATAAGGGCCTGGTATGGATTGGGGGGACCCCATGCCATTTTTTTACCGATTTTCTTATTGCCGGCAATGCTTGATTTTACATTCAGCTGTCAGCAGGGAAGCCCGCTGACAGTTGATGACTCATCGGTTGTTAAGGACGCGGTGGCCGGCTTGCTAGCCAGCTTCTTAACAACCAGTTATACACAGTTTGTTGAAGAGAAAAAAAGCCGAACACATTAAGAACGCATGTTAAAAAATGCAAAACACGCCAGAAAACTGCATCAACCACAACCGATTTGAACCTAGGGTTAAATCTTCCATTGCATCATAAATGTTGTGTAATTTTTACTTGATTCTGACATATTCAGCTAAAAGTTGCTAAGAAAATGATCATAAAATATAACATTTCCACTTCTTTCCTGAGCAGTATAGACATAGCTCACCATGAAAATTTTTTTTAAAAAAATGGACTGGACCGGGTTGTAGGTTTTCTAAAATGATACTGGAGTTCTGCGTTCAGGGGGCCTATTTAGTGCTTAGAGCTCTTAGACATGAATGTCGTAGGGATTTTCATACTGTTTTCATTCTTATTTTTTAATTATTGGTTGGAGGTGTTTTATTCTCAGCTCCCAGCATGACTAACTGGCTGCTGATGTGTACTGCCTTTGTCAGCCAATTTCTTCGCTTGGAGCCTTAACCCCTGCATATGGAAGTGCCTATAGTGAATCACAGCTTGGCAGATTCGCTACAGAAAGTGTGTGTCATTTCTCAGAACTGGGATGTCATCTGCAGAGGTATCCATGAAATAGCACTCATCTCCGCAGCACTATCTGAAAAACATCAAATAACGGCAGAGCCCGCGCGTTTCACCAATTGCCGTAAATCTTTACAGCTTTTCTAGATGGGACTCTGAGTCAACAGCTCTGGGGATGTCCCCAGATAGAAGAAATATTGCCTAATAAAATTTATTGTCACCTTTCTAACATCGACGTGTTTGCACACTTTAAATCATAATATTCCAGTCCTTCGCTGTAAGTTATTAGTGTATCATGTGCAGAGGCTTAAAGTGACCCTGTCAGTTTCCAAAATATTCTAGCGGCACTACCCTGCAACAGAAGAGGTATACTCTACGATTGTCCACATAGCTCCCAACTGTCCCTGATTTCGAGGGACTTTCCCTGATTTCGAGGGACTGTCCCTGATTTTGAGGGACTTTCCCTGATTTGAGGGTCTGTCCCTGATTTGGAAGAAAGTCCCTCTGTCCCTCTTTCCTCCTCATTCGTCCCTCATTTTGGTCTGATCTATATTTTTGTATATAAAATGCACTATTTATCTTTTAAAAAGTGTTTCCATTGCTAAACTATTCATCCAATTTCTAAATTGCCACATTTGTAAATTTCAAATGCCAGTATAAAGGAATAGTAGTGGTAAAAAAAATCACTGGTGGGTTTAACTAATCGTTTTTTTCTATAATTCTCCTTTAAGGGGGCCTGGCCGGGGGTGTGGCCTATTCCTACATACTTTTGCTAATAGGTGTCCCTCGTTCCTATCTCAAAAAGTTGTGAGGTATGTGCTCTCCTATCTTCCCTCCCAGCACTGCAACCTCCACCAGACTCTTCCATCTGTAGCAGAGGCCAGAGTTCCCCACCGTGCTCTGTGGTTCCTTTCTCCGACCCCAACAGTACATCACTATAGGACAGGGTGGATGGAACCACAGCATGTAGTTGGGAACTTTGAACTCAGTAGTGATGTTGCAGCTGGCAGGTTAGGTTACAAATCGCAATGGGGACGTGCTATCTAACACCCAGCAATGTCGGAAAACTTACACCTGTAGTTCTGCAAGAGAGCACAAAGCGCAAAAAGCGCCCTGAGGCGATTCAGTTCGCATAGGTAGCGCTATACAAGTCAAGTGATGAAAAAAGAAGTATGGACTTAAAAAAAGTGATATTCACCTAGCTGGATGCAACATTGATCCAATGCTGCATCTGTCCTCCGGCAGCTCTGCACTGAGAAATGAGTGATCAAAGACCACTGATCGCTCAGTTCTCAGCATTCTGTTAGCATAGAGCTGGGGACCAGGCTCAGACTGGCCATAGGGCACACTGGGCATGAGAGAGAGGGATGGAGAGATAGAGAGAGGAAGAGATGGAGAGAGAGAGAGGGAGAGACGGAGAGAGAGGGGGGGAGAGGGAGAGGGAGGGGGAGAGAGAGGGGGGAAGAGGGAGGGGGAGGGAGAGAGAGTGGGAGAGAGGGAGAGCAAGGGAGAGAGAGGGAGATGGAGGGAGGGAGAGAGAGAGGGAGGGAGACAGAGGGAGAGAGAGGGGGAGGGAGAGGGGGAGAGAGAGGGGAGAGAGGGAGAGGGGGAGAGAGAGGGGAGAGAGGGAGAGAGAGGGGGAGAGAGAGAGGGAGGGAGAAGGAGAGAGAGAGGGGAGGGAGAGAGAGAGAGAGAGAGACAGAGAGGGAGAGGGAGGGAGGGAGAGAGAGAGAGGGGGGGGAGAGAGAGAGGGAGGGAGAGGGAGAGAGAGAGAGACAGAGAGGGAGAGGGAGGGAGAGAGAGAGAGGGAGAGGGAGGGAGGGAGAGAGAGAGGGGAGAAAGAGAGAGAGAGAGACAGAGAGGGAGAGAGAGAGAGACAGAGAGGGAGAGGGAGGGAGGGAGGGAGAGAGAGGGAGGGAGGGAGAGAGAGAGAGAGAGAGAGGGAGGGAGGGAGGGAGAGACAGAGAGGGAGAGGGAGGGAGGGAGAGAGTGAGAGGGAGAGAGAGAGAGAGAGAGGGAGGGAGAGGGAGAGGGGAGAGAGAGAGGGGGAGGGAGAGGAAGAAAAAGAGAGCAAGAGAAAGAGAGAGAGAGAGAGAGGTGGGGAGAAGGAAAGAGAGGGGGAGAGGGAGGAGAGGGAGAGAGAGAGACAGAAAGGGAGAGAGAGGGAGAGAGAGGGAGGGAGAGGGAGAGAGCGAGAGAGGGGAGAGGGAGGGAGGGAGAGAGGGAGAGGGGGAGAGGGAGAGGGGGAGAGTTAGAGAGAGAGGGAGAGGGAGAGAGAGAGGGAGAGAGATTTTTCCTGCATTCTAGGCATTTGGGAGGGTACACTGATCAGTACAATCTGTTATCAGGGATAGAGAGAGGGGGAGAGGGAGAGAGAGAGGGGGAGAGAGTGAGAGAGAGGGAGAGGAGGAGGGGAGAGAGAGAGCGAGAGGAAGGGAGAGGGAGAGAGGGGGAGGGGAGAGAGAGAGAGGGAGAGGGGGAGGGGAGAGAGAGAGCGAGAGGGAGGGAGAGGGGGAGAAATGGGGAGAGAGAGGGAGAGGGGGAGGGGAGAGAGAGAGAGAGAGCGAGAGGGAGGGAGAGGGAGAGAGAGGGGGGAGAGGGAGAGAGAGGGGGAGAGAGAGGGAGGGAGAGGGGGGGAGAGAGAGGGTGAGAGGGAGCGAGAGAGGGTGAGAGGGAGAGAGAGAGGGGGAGAGGGAGAGGGAGGGAGAGAGGAAGAGAGATTTTTCCTGCATTGTAGGCATTTGGGAGGGTACACTGATCAGTACAATCTGTTATCAGGGAGAGAGAGAGGGGGGAGAGGGGGAGGGAGAGAGAGAGGAGAGAGAGAGAATGAGAGGAAGAGAGAAAGGGAGGGAGAGAGAGAGGGGGGAGAGAGAAAGAGGGAGAGGGAGACATTTTTAAGTTAATGAGGTGAGGAATGATCAGAGCAGGAACTGTAATGCCCCATACACACGGTCGGATTTTTCGACGGAAAATGTGTGATAGGACCTCGTTGTCGGAAATTCCGACCGTGTGTGGGCTCCATCACACATTTTCCATCGTAATTTCCGACACACAAAGTTTGAGAGCTTGCTATAAATTTTCCGTTGTCGGAAATGCCGTGTGTACACAAATCCGACGCACAAAGTACCACTCATGCTCAGAATAAATTAAGAGACAAAAGCTATTGGCTACTGCCCGTTTATAGTCCCGACGTACGTGTTTTACGTCACTGCGTTCAGAACGATCGGATTTTCCTATAACTTTGTTTGACCGTGTGTATGCAAGACAAGTTTGAGCCAACATCCGTCGGCATTAGTCTCAGCGCCAGATATTCGGCTTTTAGTTCCCATTAACGCCTGATCATTTTTTTGTAGCCCGAAGCTCCAAAATGCTAAACATCCCAGAGAAGTAGCCAAGAGGCCCATGGTAACTCTGGAGGAGCTGCAGAGGTCCACAGCTCAGGTGGAAGAATCTGTCCACAAGACAACTATTAGTCGTGCTCTCCACAAATCTGACCTTTATGGAAGAGTGGCAAGAAGAAAGTCATTGTTGAAAGAAAGCCATAAGAAGTCCCGTTTGCAGTTTGCAAGAAGCCATGTGGGGGACACAGCAAACATATGGAAGAAGGCGCTCTGGTCAGATGAGACCAAAATTTTACTTTTTGGCCTAAAAGCAAATGTGCGCTATGTGTGGCAGAAAACTAACACTGTACATCACCCTGAACACACCATCCCCACTGTGAAACATGGTGGTGGCAGCATCATGTTGTGGGGATGCTTTTCTTCAACAGGGACAGGGAAGCTGGTCAGAGTTGATGGGAAGATGGATGGAGCCAAATACAGGGAGTTCTTAGAAGAAAACCTTTTAGAGTCTGCAAAAGACTTGAGACTGGGGCGGAGGTTCACCTTCCAGCAGGACAACGACCCCAAACATACAGCCAGAGCTACAATGGAATGGTTTAGATCAAAGCATATTCATGTGTTAGAATGGGCAAGTCAAAGTCTAAATCCAATTGAGAATCTGTGGTAAGACTTGAGAATTGCTGTCCACAGACGCTCTCCATCCAATCTGACAGATCTTGAGCTATTTTGCAAAGAAGAATGGTCAAAAATATCACTCTCTAGATGTGCAAAGCTGGTAGAGACATCACCAAAAAGACTTGAAGCTGTAATTGCAGTGAAAGGCGGCTCTACAAAGTATTGACTCAGGGGGGCTGAATACAAATGTACCCAATGGCGTCCCTAGGGGGGGGCAGAGGGGGCCCTGACCCCCCCCCCCCCACCCAACATTATGCTGTGCCCCACCATGTGCCCCCCCCCCCCCCCCCCCCCCATTAAATTTTTTTTTTTTTTTTTACAAAAAGGCAATGTCTTTTTGTTTGCATTCGTAGCGGATGCGCCGCATCTTACTCGGGCTGCCGCTGGAGTAACACAGTCTCTATTGAGAGGGAGAGCGTCCCCAGACAGCTCCTGCGGGTGATTCCTCCACCCTCCCTCTGCTCACTGACACTGCATAATGCGAACACTCACACAACCACGGCCGCCCGATCTGCTCCTTCCCCTGCATCCTCATTGGCAGGGAGAAGAGCGAGTTGCAGGAAGGACTCCACCAGGACTCTCAGTTACTGGAAAAACAGACTGATTTCTCCCATCCTTAGGACAGGAGAACCAGCCTGTAAATTCCAAGAGATGCCAGACCAGCGCTATCAATAGCAGGGGCAGGACACCAAGAGGAGGCTGGGGAACCCCACAGTGGCAGAACACCAGGGCCCGGTGGCAAGACAACCTTTGCAACCCTGATAGTTCTCCCACTGCTTTGGACCCTTATATTTTCTTGGTATGCTGGTGACATATCTCTTGTTTTCTGCCACCCTGGGGGGGCCCCAATACAGTAGGAAGGGAGCTCACTGCAGAACATGTGAAAGGGCCCGTGGGATCGTAGTAAAGGGCCCCAGAATATATATATATATATCTATAGATAGATATAGATATATCTATCTATAGATAGATAGATATATCTATATCTATCTATAGATATATAGATATATATATCTAGATCTAGATCTAGATATAGATAGATAGATAGATAGATAGATAGATAGATAGATAGATAGATAGATAGATAGATAGATAGATAGATAGATAGATATAAAATTGCATTTTATAGTTGCCCCCCTACTTTTGTCCCTGTCCCCCCATGTGCCCCCCCTAAATATGAAAGCTGGAGACGCCACTGAATGTACCCCACACTTTTCACATATTTATTTGTGGGGGGGGGGGGCACATAGGGGGGGCACATGGGGGGACAGGGACAAAAGTAGGGGGGGCAACTATAAAATGCAATTTTCTATCTATCTATCTATCTATCTATCTATCTATCTATCTATCTATCTATCTATCTATCTATCTATCTATCTATCTATATAGATATATATATATATATAAAACATTTTGAAAACCATTTATCATTTCCCTTCCACTTCCCAATTATGTACCACTTTGTGTTGGTCTATCACATAAAATCCCAATAAAATACATTTATGTTTTTGGTTGTAACATGACAAAATGTGGAAAATTTCAAGGGGTGTGAATACTTTTTCAAGGCACTGTATACTATTCAAAATGTGCTCATCAAGAAAAAAGCTCCTTCTCCTCACTATGGCTGAACTCATACGTTGATTTGACCCCACTAATGATTACAAAATAATGAATGAAACATTTTGAACAAAATTCTATTATTGTTTGGTCACTTTAGCCCCCCGTTCACACTAGTGGCAGGTGCCCATTCAAGGCAGCGCAGCTTTAGCAAGTTTTTGTGAAAAGGCACAGGTGCTTCTTTTGGTGCAGTGCAGCGCATTTTTGGCCTCATAGACATCAATAGAAATACACCATAAACGCATGTAAAATGCTTGTACATGTACTTTTAGTGCAGTTTTGGCTGTGTTTTGTGTATAAAATTTAGTCTCCTTCTCCTACAAAAAAATGCACGGTGCATGAAAAACAAAAAATCAAAAAAAGTCAAAAAATGTGCAAAGTCACGCTACAAAAATAAAAGTCACCTTGGAAAATGCATCATCATGCAGTAGCACTATTGTGCGTCCATGCTTACAGGCTATTGTAAATATTTATTTACTACAGGTACTTATACATAGGCGTGCACACAGGGTTTGCACCCTGTGCGGTGCTGATTTCTCCTGCTTCCTGGCATCCCCTGTCTCTCCCCTGCAGTGCTGCCAGTGCTAACTACTTGCCATATAAAAGTTTTCCTGCACAGTAGCAGCCCGCACGAGATAGCATCAATAGTATAAAAAGTGAGAAATATAATATTTATCATTTTAGCATCAATAGTATCATTTTTTTTTAAATAATATTTATAATTTTATATTATTTTATTATATAATAATAACATTTAATATTAATTTTTTTTTTTTTATATATTTTATTTTTAAATCGTTTTTTTCCCCCAGATTTACTTTTAATACTGTAGCAAGGTCTCCGGCCTCGTTTAGTCTAATGAGAACCTCCAGGGCCAGAGATAGCTGACATCCTTCTGTATGTGGTGGGTTGTGAGGTATAGTAGGTGCAAGGTGGAAGTTATTGGGCACCAGACACTTCTTGAATGCAAAAGAGATGTTTATTTCTTTTACAAACTTTTATGGGGGAAAGAGGGTTAGGGCCAGGACACCCTTGAGTAGTTGGAAGTTCAATTAGCAGACTCCGAGACTTCAATAAGAGGACAACCGTGCAGGGAAAAGCCTCTAGCAAGAAGCCACATCTGCACGTGCAGGAATGCTGTCTCCTATGGCAACAGTCTTTAACAGTTCCTAACACCAAACGTAACAGTTCCTTCACTTTCACTACAACTTCTCCTTGTAGTTCCTCAGTCTCTCATTAGACCCTCTGATTCGCTGCCACTGAATCCCTTGAGCTCTTCCAATCTTTACGGTGGTATCTTCCTCAAGTGTCACCCCCGCTTCTCTGCTGGGTCCCTAGCTTCTCAACTTCTCAACTTCTCAAGCTTCACCCCACTGGCCTGCTCAGTCCCTGGCTTGGCACACAAGGCTGCTCTACAAGCGTCACCTCCGCTGGTTGGGTCCCTGGCTTGATCACCGTCTGAAGTTTCCCGATTCTCCACCGTGCCCATTCGGTGAGAATGTGACTCTGGTACTTGCTTCAATTACTCACTGTGGTCCCTGGTAATAAGGTGGATGGCCCCTTTGTGGCGACAGCTTCCCCTCTACCTCCGACTACGTCAGGTTCTCTGGCCCGCAGAACCATCACTTCTGGTTGGACTGCAAGCCACAATCCCAACCCTGCACTGCTCTCTTGCTTCTGGATAGGCCTCAGATAGCCTAGCAGCCAGATGTGCCCGGGATAGGCCCAATCTCCGGTCTAGCAGCCCGGGGCACATGACACATATCCGCCCAGACAGCTGTCCAGGTAGCACTGATCGACTGACTCCACCGAATATATAGGTTCTTCCAGCAGTCCAAGGAATCCAAGAAAACCCCTGCCCATTGGCTGAGATACCCCATATACCCAATAACCTGACCTTGAGTTGCCCTTCTCATATCTAGTACCACCAAGTACCCGGCCACCTAGTGGTAGAAGAGAAAAGTGCAATAAGACCAAACTTAGGGAAATATCAATGGATCTCTAACAATCGACCAGGTGGACTACTCCTGGCAAGTAAATGTGTGAGCAGCATCCCTGCCTAAATTCCAGGGTTCTACATCACATTCACCAAATTCTTTGCAGGGTGTCTCTTTTTCACCTTTATCATAGCAACACGGTCGCTTTAATTAAAACCTGCTATGGGAGAAATACTATTATCTCAGTTGTAACCATATTAAACCACATTGCTATTTTGCTGTTTTATACAGAGTTTTTTTAGAAAGAAGCACAAAACAAAAAAAAATTGAAAAAAAAAAAGTAGAAAGAAATAAGAACAAATAAGATAAAACTTACAGACAGCAATATAAACCAAAACAGTAAAAAAAAAAAAACAAAAAAAAAAAAAAAACAATCAGAAACAAGGACCCGAGCAGAGAACATCCAGACGTGAATGGAGAGCCATGTCTTCCCCAGGTGTAATATATATTGTAATGATGTGTTTTCACATCTAATATTCCCCAGTTCCTCGTGTCTGCCGTAAGTGTTCGCTCACATGCAATCATAACTGACAGAAACAACAGAAAACAGCGCTGGAGCCGTATTAGTTTCCCGCAGTTTACATCTGATAAATATTCTCTGATAAAGTGTGGCTGTTTCAGTCCATTCTTCTCCCCAGAAATGGGAAGCCCGCCAGAACGACTGTCGATTGTATCAATATCTTTATAAAATACGGTTTAACAAAGTGAATATTTCACACCAGTTACAATCGTAGACTTTATTTAAAACACAACTCCAGCCAAAAAAATAACACTAATAAAAATGAATAGCCCATTAAAAGATAAAATAACAAAACCAGCTTTTGCTGCAATATTCAGCTTCAATCTAGGAATTGCATTACTTTTAATGGGCTATTCATAGTGTGATGGTCAGCATCATTCAATTTAATTCCTCTGAGCCCAGGTCATTCTAGACCCGCCCCCAGCCTGTGACTGGACAGGAGAAGTAACACAGTGATGAGTTAATTTTTCTGTATCTCTGATTTCTCCTCCTATCAGAATGCTTCTTGTCAGTACACTAGCTGATCGCCTCCTTGAACTGCTTCTGGCAAGTTTTTTGAAGCTGTCATTTTTTGTTATACTTTTTTAGAAAATGTAGAAATGTAAAAAAGTATATTATTTTTTATTTTTTACATACTGTTACCAATGCAGTACAGCGTCATCATATAACTGGGGTGGCGGGTTCAGGGACACTGACTGGTGACAGTTTGGGGGAAAAAAAATGTTATGTTGTTTTTTTTTATTACATTTTTTTTTCTTTTTTTTTTTGTACAATTTATTTTTTAACACACTGTGACCAGAGCAATATAATGTTACCATAGTGGGAAAGTGATCAGGATTTTTTTTTACACATTTTGATTGCTTATGGCAGTAAATTTCATTGCTATAAGCAAGCATTTTATGGAATGATTATGAATGATTACTGATACTGTGATTGCTGTGATCGGCCAGAGCTAATCACATTGGTACAGATGGGCTGTGATTGTCCGCGTCTGTACCATGTGATCACTGTGACCAATCACAACTAGCAGCACAATTGTACACAATGAATGGCATGATAGGAAGTCACTCATTGTTTACAACTGACATGTGATCTGCATGTGGCTGCACATTCACATGGTACCAGCAGCGAGCCAGTACACTGATCAGTCATCAGCTGTGATCCATAGGAATCGCACATGAACGAGCTGTGTGTCACAGTGCGATTCACATGCAGTTCAATGCAGTGCAATTTGAGCCCATTCATTTTTAATGGGCTTTAATTGCTCTGGACTGCACAAAAGTAGTGCGTGCACTACTTTTGGAAACTCATTGCAACCAGATTGCATGCTACTAACTGATGTCGGCAAACACACTACCTGGGGTGTCATTAAAATTACATTGACACCCTCTACACATTGCAACTGCAGTGCCTTTTGAATGCAGCGTGGGAAAAGTGCATATGACACGGGTATCCCTAGGGTTGCCACCTGGACAGTTCGGGTTTTGAATCATGTGTCTGGGTTTTAGACCACCTGAAACCCGAACACATTATTCAGACTGGACTCTGGCTTGCCAGCAGGGTTGCTGTCTGCAGTTGACTAAGCCAAGAGTGTAATGTGTTCTCAGTGTTCCCCCTTAAATCAGGGTTCCCAGAGCATCCCTTTATTAGAGTCCCCAGAGTTCTCCCTTACATCAATCTGCAGAGTCCCCCCTTACAGTGTAAGGAAACTGCCAGTTCATATGTAAAAGGGGAACTCTGCGGATTAAGGTTTAAAAGGGGAACTCTGTGGACTCTGATGTGAGAGGGGACTCTTGTGATTAACTTCATATGATTATAAATGTTATTTAATCACAAAATATATGTACTGCATAGTATTAGGTTTTAACTTGAAGAAAAGGTGGCAACCCTAGGTATCCCGCACCTTATTCTGGTGTAAACGGGGCCTAAATGATGCATTTATTATCACACAGCTGCATCAATTTGCTCATTTTGTTTTGGGGGGGATCTAATAGGAAGGGATACATACTAGGGGTGTTGCTAGACCAGAAGCTACTGCTGATCCTGCATTGTTGGTAATGAGGTTGAGGGCCCACCCATATTCCCAGAGCTGGGACACAGAGAGGACCACTCACCAACATCAAAGATAGTGTAAAAATTGCAACAAGATTTTTTTTGTGTGCCTGCCAATTGACATTGACGCTCTACACCTAAAGAGGACCTTCTACCAATCTGACAACATTCTAATTCAGGCAATACATGGGCATTAGTTCACAAAAAAGATATCGGGAGAACTGGAGAAAGTGCAGAGAAGGGCAACCAAACTGATAAGAGGCATGGAGGAGCTCAACTATGAGGAAAGATTAGAGGAACTGAATTTATTCCCTCTTGAGAAGAGGAGAATAAGGGGGGATATGATCACCATGCACAAATATATAAGGGGTCCATATAGTGAACTTGGTGGTGAGTTATTCTCTTTACAGTCATCACAGAGGACACTGGGGCACTCTTTACGTCTAGAGGAAAACAGATCTCATCTCCAAATACAGAAGGGTTTCTTCACAGTAAAAGCTGTGAGAATGTGGAATAGACTCCCGCCAGAGGTGGTTCTGTCCAGCTCAGTAGGTTGCTTTAACCACTTGCCTACTGGGCACTTTCACCCACTTCCTGCCCAGGCCAATTTTCAGCGCTGTCACACTTTGAATGACAATAGCGCGGTCATGCAGCACTGTACCCAAATTAAATTTTTATCATTGTTTTCACACAAATAGAGCTTTCTTTTGGTGGTATTTATTCACTGCTGTTTTTTTTTATTTTTTATGTTAAACAAATGAAGAAAGGCCAAATATTTTGAAAAAAAAAAAAGTTTTTCTTAATTTCTGTTATAGAATTTTGTAAATAAGTAATTTTCTCCTTCACTGATGGGCACTGATAAGGCGGCACTGATGAGGAGGCACTGATGAGGCAGTACTGATGGGTACTGATAAGGCGGCACTGATGAGGGGGCACTGATGAGGCAGTACTGATGGGTACTGATAAGGCGGCACTGATGAGGAGGCACTGATGAGGCAGTACTGATGGGTACTGATAAGGTGGCACTGATGAGGAGGCACTGATGAGGCAGTACTGATGGGTACTGATAAGGCGGCACTGATGAGGAGGCACTGATGAGACAGTACTGATGGGTACTGATAAGGTGGCACTGATGAGGAGGCACTGATGAGACAGCACTGCTGGGAGCTGATACAGGATTTATTTAGCACCAACAGTTTGCGCAGCATTTTACATAATGAGGGCAGACAGTGCAGTTACAATACAATTCAATACAGGGGGGATCAGAGGGCTCTGCTCATTAGAGCTTACAATCTAGAAGGCAGGTTCAAGTGGAACAAAAGGTAATAACTGGGGGGGGGTGAGCTGATGGAGAAAATAGACATACAGTTGTTAGATGTGGGCAGAATAGGCTTCTCTGAAGAGGAGGGTTTTCAGGGATTGTCTAAAAGCTTATAGAGTAGGAGATAATCGGATAGATTGAGGTAAGGAGTTCCATAGGATTGGAGAGGCTCTGGAAAAGTCCTGAAGGCGAGCATGGGAAGAGGTGACAAGGGAGCTAGAGAGCAGGAGATCTTGGGAGGAAAGAAGAGAGTGATTGGGTTGGTATTTTGAAACTAGGCTAGTGATGTAGCTGGGGGCTAAATTGTGGATGGCTTCATAAGTTGTTGTTAGTATTTTGAATTTAATTTGTAGGGTGAGTGGAAGCCAGTGGAGGGATTGGCAGAGAGGAGTAGCAGACACAGAGCCATTGGTAAGGTGGATGAGTCTGGCAGCAACATGACATAGGATAGATAACCCCCAGTCTTGCCCAAACCAGCTAGACCATTTTTTACAACCCGCCAACTACACGATAAAAGGCATGACAATCTTTTTGGAGTAAAATGGCCATCGCAGCCTTTTATTTAACAAAAATACCTTCCATGAATAACATGCTTAAAATAACAATCAGACAAAAATTGAGAAAATAATGCTTAGTGGTCTTTGAGGGCAACAACACACAACCTGGTCACTGCGACAACCTTTTCTTAAACTTAGGCCTCCAGCCGCAACACACCGGCTTGGAAAGAATCCCCATCATCCGCAGTGACCTCCATTTACCTATTCCGAGTTAAACCCCTCGTTAACCGGAATGTACCCGAGAACCCCATACCATTAATGGGTGTCGACCATTCCATAGTCCAGAATTTTTCTTCCTCCTCCAAAGACCAATCACCGCCAGGTTGCCATGACAGCTGCATTGGAAAACTACAACCATAGGGAGGGCGGGTGGGAAGCGTCTTCATCTTGGTACTGCTTGGGACTGGCACTGATCATCGGGACACTGATCATTAGTGCCCTGATTGTCAGTGCAGATGTCCCCAGTATGGATTTGTCATTCGGCTCTGCTCTTCTCATGCACTGTCAGCGTGAGGAGAGGATTGCTGATACCCTTGAAGTCCTGTTTACATCCTTTATCAGCTGTGATTGGACACAGCTGATCACATGGTAAAGAGCTGCCGTGATTGGCTCTTTACCTAGATCTGTGATTAGCTGTGTCCGAAGGACGCAGAGATCACTGCCAATGCACGCCACAGTGGGATGACTTCATATGTTGGCCTCCAAGCAAAGTGCGGCCGTGCTGTAGGCGTTATTCGGCTATAATACGGTTGCAAAGGAGTTAAAAAAGGCACGGGTTCTTTCCTAGATGTACATAATATAACTGGATCCTAATATTTATAGGTAAAGTTGATCCAGGGGATTGGGGGATCATGAAAGGAATTTTTCCTCTGCTGGAGAAAATTGGATCATGATTTGCTGTTTTTTTTTTTGCCTTCCTCTGCATCAGCTGTGGGTGTAGGATTGTCTATATTTATTTTCTCTTTTTTGGTTGAAACAAATGGACTTGTGTCTTTTTTCAACCAGACTAATGGCCCGTACACACGGTCGGATTTTCCGATGGAAAATGTCAGATCGGAGCGTGTTGTTGGAAATTCCGACCATGTGTGGGCTCCATCGGACATTTTCCATTGGATTTTCCGACACACAAAGTTGGAGAGCAGGAGATAAAATTTTCCGACAACAAAATCCGTTGTCGGAAATTCCGATCGTGTGTACACAAATCCGACGGACAAAGTGCCACGCATGCTCAGAATAAATAAAGAGATGAAAGCTATTGGCTACTGCCCCGTTTATAGTCCCAACGTACGTGTTTTACGTCACCGCGTTCAGAACGATCGCATTTTCCGACAACTTTGTGTGACCGTGTGTATGCAAGACAAGTTTGAGCCAACATCCGTCGGAAAAAATCCATGGATTTTGTTGTCAGAATGTCCGATCAATGTCCGACCGTGTGTACGCCCTATAACTATGAAACATGGTATTTTTTTAATACAGAGGGGAATTGAATACAATAAGCTAAAGTTATAAAAACAATGAAAGACCCGCTTTAACTTCTGTTGTCCCTTTCAAATATCATGGTTGGAGTTCTCCTTTAACCCTTTACACCCAGTATGCAGCAAACAGATGTATTATACTGGAGTATAGGTAGATAGTGTTTGGACATGACACAACTTTCATTGGCAGATTAGTGGTCATAGTTTGGGAACCATTGCAGTAGATAATGAGGAGTTTCCATTCACAGGTAGCGATGCCAGACACTTTATTGAAGAATAATGTTAACTCATTTACACAAATTGGTTTCCATTGAAAGAACTGTTTAGGTCTTTAGCTTGTGTTGCGTGGAGACTCTGAGAAAGTTCCTTTCACTTCTCTCTGACTTGTTTAGCTGTTTGGAGAACTCTCCAAAAACCACATGGGGGTCAGATAAATTTGTTCTCTTAAGCTCCATAATCCGGCAAGTGCAAAGGTTCCCTTATTAAACGGATCTGCCATATAGACTGTTTTCAGGAGCGGAGTCGAGAGGATTTCTGACACGCAGTGTCTCTTGCTAAGCAACCGGCAGTCACAAGAAGAAAAATGTCTGAATCCACTGCTTTCCTGATCTTATTGAGCCAATAATGAGAGAAAGTGCAATGGAGACAGAAAGGGAGGCTTGTTCCGCACCCAGAGCATTGTCCTCCAACATTTTCAAGTCATTTCTGCTCTAAAATAATGTTCTTAGCCTTTGACTTCAGGCTTTGTATCATAATCTAAAGGACTGCCAAAGACATGCCCAGCTGATAATACTTTATTACACAGCCGCCAAATGAATAATAATGGATAATGCCCGCTTTCACATCACAGGGCAATTGTATTGACATAAGCAGATGGGTAAATATTTTATTTCCTCCAATATCTATCTATCTATCTATCTATCTATCTATCTATCTATCTATCTATCTATCTATCTATCTATCTATCTATCTATCTATCTATCTATCTATCTATCTATCTATCTATCTATCTATCTATCTATCTATCTATCTATCTATCTATCGCACCCTCTAGTTAGGTAGGTAGAGTGGGAAAATTTAGGCAGGCCTAGCTGGTGGCTGGGTCTGTTTGTTTTCATTCTGGGCTGGGAGTGGCTCAAGGCAGGGCTGGGTGTTTCACAGGTAGCATCACTGTCACCTCCTTCTTCTTTCTAGAAGGTGCTAGAAAGAGGAAGAGAGGAGAGGTGGAGCTGCCTGGGCATAGGCGTGTGCCGGGTGTGCCCAGGCACACCCTAATCCCCCATGCGCATTAGTGTTATCGTTCTGAGTAGCAACAGGAACATGGGAAAGATCTCCCTCTGCCATAAGAGAAGTTTATCCTTTTCTCTTTCACTGTGCCAGCAAGGAGATCAATGTCCTGGAGTCATATATATGTAGATATATACACATGCATGTGTGTTTGAGCTTAAGGGTGCACACCCTAATGCATTAGGCTGCGCACACCTATGTGCCTGGGGTATTTTGAGGAGCCTTGACCAATCCCCAACTTGGATTGACAGGGGGCAGGCGTCCTCAAATACCTAGGCCCAGCTGGGGAGGACTTGTCGGAGGGAAGAGCTGCAGTGAGAGAGTGTGGAGGCTGTCAGGGTCAAAGGGAGCTCCCCAGTCTGTGAGGGGGGTGACCTTGGGCTGGGGCTCGGGTGCATCCAGGAGGAGAAACAAGATCCTGGAGGAAAGGCACATGAGAGAGCAAGGAGAGGATAGCGGGAGAGAATACTGCTAAGAGACTCCAAGGAGGACAACTGGTCGCAGCCAGGAGGGCTGGGGAGTGAAGCACAGTCGGGAGGACTGGGGAGGCACGCCTGAGGGAACTTGGAGTTTGCAGTTTGAGATGGGTACAGAACCAGAAGAGAGGACAGTGGAAAGAGGTCATTGCAGCCAGGCTGGCTGGCAGGGCCTGAAGAGAGCTATCTGGGAGTGGTAGCTGAATGGAGGACAGTTAGCACCAGAACTATTTCTACACTACAGGGGCCCGAGGCCCCTGCCCACAAAAGGCAATTCACTGAGGCCTGGCTGAGTTATTGTCAGGCCTAACCATGCGGTCTGGAGGAGTATACGTCTGTAGCAAGTGAAGTGCTGGAGGAGAGAAAGGAAAGAGGTCTTAAGCAAGAGTTGTGCTGAAGAGAAGACAGGAGTGTATATAGTAGTTCCAAGCAAGTTACACTGAGGCATCCCATAATTTCTCTTTCCCATCCAACTTCAATCCCCCCAATAAAAAAATAAAAAAACAAAAACAAAGCTTATGGACTGTTCTGTGTCCCTGAGTGCCTGAGAGATGGATGCCAGGTTGGGCGGGGTGACAGGTGAACCACAACTTTCAGCAACCCCTACAGGGGCATAGCTACATATCTATCTATCTATCTCGCTCATCCATGTCTTTATGGACCTTGCTTTGTGCATTGGTGCGCAGTCATGTTGGAACAGGAAAGGGCCATCCCCAAACTGTTCCCACAAAGTTGGGAGCGTAAAATCATCCAAAATGTCTTGGTATGCTGACGTCCTAAGAGTTGCTTTCACTGGAACTGAGAGGCCAAGCCCAACCCCTGAAAAACAACCCCACACCATAATCCCCCTCCACCAAATGATTTGAACCAGTGCACAAAGCAAGGTCCATAAAGACATGGATGAGCGAGTTTGGGGTGGAGGAACTTGACTGGCCTTCACAGAGTCCTGACCTCAACCCGATAGAACACCTTTGGGATGAATTAGAGCAGAGGCTGGGAGCCAGACCTTCTCATCCAACATCAGTGCCTGACCTCACAAATGCGCTTCTGAAAGAATGGTCAAACATTCTCATAGACACACTCCTAAACCTTGTGGACAGCCTTCCCAGAAGAGATGAAGCTGTTATAGCTGCAAAGGGTGGGCCAACTCAATATTGAACCCTACGGACTAAGACTGGGATGCCATTAAATTTCATGGCAGACATCCCAATACTTTTGGTAATATAGTGTATCTATCTATCTATCTATCTATCTATCTATCTATCTATCTATCTATCTATCTATCTATCTATCTATCTATCTATCTATCTAGTGTAATATGGGGAGCGTAATTCTGGCGTATTGAAAACAACACAATGGCTCGCCACCAGTATACCTGTCCCACACAAGGGTTTAGGGCTCCACTCGGCTTTGGGGTGCATATTTATCTATCTATCTATCTATCTATCTATCTATCTATCTATCTATCTATCTATCTATCTATCTATCTATCTATCTATCTATCTATCTATCTTTATCCAATGCTGTTCACACACGTTACAGTCTGACTTTACAATCTCCTTTAGCTCTACCAAAAACTTAGTAGTGCAAGGGCTTACTGGATAGGATACTAATTGATTGTAGTTTATGTAGGTTCTTATATTACATAATTTTAAAATAAATCTAAAGTTAAAGTGGTTGTAAAGGCTGAAGGTTTTTTACCTTCATGCAAACCTATTCCAACCCCCCTCCCAATACTTAACTGAGCCCGATCTCGATCCAGCGATGTGCACAAGAGCAGTGGCTCTCCCGGGTCTTTTCCTTTCCTCATTGGCTGACAAAGCAGTGGGAGAGAATATTTATACTGTCGTATGAGAATTTTTTTGTAACTTTAGTAACCTCTTCATTTTCAATATGAGACTGACATGCAAAAAAAAAAAAAAAAAAAAAAGAACAATCATTCGTCCGATAATCTCATTGTGTGTACCAGGCATAAGGTTGTGTTTGTTTCAAACCTGGAAGTCGGCTGTCATTTCTGTTTCAATGAGCTGGTCCATGGGTTTTTACCTGCCCCCGCAGCTATTGTACACAAAAGGGGTGGGGATACTCATGACATCATTGACCTAATACAGTCACATGGCTGATGAACTGGCTGCCATACACAGAGGCCGAATGTTGGACGGTTTCTATTGAACCAGCCAATGGCGCCCGACATTTGGCCTATTTGTACTAGGCTTAAAGTGATTCTAAACTATCACTTTGCAAAACAACCCATTCAGTTTAAAATAGAAATGAAAAGCAAAATCTTTTTGTATAGATATAAAAATCTATACAGGGCAAAAATAAGTGATCACATTCCATCTGTTCTCAGCTCAAAAAAAGAGGGTGTATACCATGCTAAATATATATATAGGTATTGAGTGTAAATTGAGGACTGCAGCGATTAAACAGGTGACATAAACCAAGTAACAGACATACACAAAATAAAATTGCGCTAGTCAATATAAACAAATAAGTATTAAAAGTGCTATGACACACTGATTAAGTGAAACAACATAAAGTACATTGTGCCCCATGAAGACGTCGCCTGTGACGAAACATGTCGGGCGGTGCTACGTGCTGACGCCATTGCGCTCCACATGATCCCGGAAGTTCGGGTGTTTGCTTCTCCTTGCCGGCAATTGATTTTATCCTATATGCGCATACGGATTATATGTTTTGTACCTAGCCAATTGGCTTTCTTTTTTCAATAAATCCTACCTGGTATTACACGATTGGGGCTTCTTTCTTTGTATGACCATCTTCCATTCCTGGATGTTTGGGATATCTCGCTGCGAGGGGAGATTACGGTGAAGGATCCATTTACCATCGTATTGCCCTAGAGGCTTGGTTTTTACTACACTGCTCTACGCCGCAGAGGTTATTCTATGTTATATGCACTGATTAGTTTGTAGTTTCTAAAGGTGTAGTTCCCCTTTAAGAAAATAGGATCCAATGGCAGGCATTCATTCTACTTTCTGACACTTTTATTTGAGGCATCTGTGAACTTCCAGCATCATTACTAAGTATCCTAGAGAGGTTAATGTACTTACTGAGCCTTCTGAGTATCAAATTCTAGACACTAAGCAATATATCCACCTGTCTGTCTGTTTGTCAGCCTTTGGAAACAAATATTATTTCCAATGCCAACAAAAACTATAATTCAAACACAGAATGACTTGTGTAACATTTTATTCTCCCTAACAGCATTCCGTTCATTATTTAATGCTAGTTCATGACTCAACCTGCACAAACACATCTTAATATTGGAATTATATGTGTGAAGGACTGCATAGAATACAGAATATGCCTAATTAATGACGTGACTTCCAGAAGAACAGCACAACGAGGGTCACGCTGGAAGCCCTAAAAATGAATACTGAGAATTACACCCAGCATACAGAATGAGAGAAGCGCTACTGTGCCGAGTCCATACATACAGAATAAGAACAGATACTGAGAATTATACCCGACATACAGGACAAGAGAAGTGGTACTGTGCCGAGTCCATACATACAGAATAAGAACAGATACTGAGAATTATACCCGACATACAGGACAAGAGAAATGGTACTGTGCCGAGTCCATACATACAGAATAAGGACAGATACTGAGAATTACACCCAGCATACAGGACAAGAGAAGTGGTACTGTGCCGAGTCCATACATACAGAATAAGAACAGATACTGAGAATTATACCCGACATACAGGACAAGAGAAGTGGTACTGTGCCGAGTCCATACATACAGAATAAGGACAGATACTGAGAATTACACCCAGCATACAGGACAAGAGAAGTAGTACTGTGCAGAGTCCATACATACAGAATAATAACAGATACTGAAAATTACACCCAGCATACAGGACAAGAGAAGTAGTACTGTGCATAGTCCAAACATGCAAAATAATAATAGATACTGAGAATTACACCCGGCATACAGAATGAGAGAAGTGCTACTGTGCCGAGTCCATACATACAGAATAAGAGCCATGGGCGTAGCATCAGGGGTCTCAGGGGTTGCAATTGTGACCCCGCCCCTAGCTCCAGGGGGCCCACAGCTCTGTTCCCTGCTGTCGTATTACTTTTGATTTCCTCCACAAAATCCTAGAGCTGGAGTCGAGCTCCAATCCGCCTTGTGTTCCCCAGTGCCCCAGCCAAGTTCTATAATCCAGTAATCAGCTTCCAGTTGTTTGCCCTCTCCCCAGTCCACACCCTTCCTCTGCTCTCATTGACTGGGGACATGTCATTACTAGGATTGGGGGAGGGGGCGAGGTCATGTCATTACTAGGATTGGGGGAGGGGGCGAGGTCATGTCATTACTAGGATTGGGGGAGGGGGCGAGGTCATGTCATTACTAGGATTGGGGGAGGGGGCGAGGTCATGTCATTACTAGGATTGAAGGAGGGGGCGAGGTCATGTCATTACTAGGATTGGGGGAGGGGGCGAGGTCATGCCATTACTAGGATGGGGAAGGGGGCGAGGTCATGTCATTACTAGAATGCGGAAGGGGGCGAGGTCATGTCATTACTAGGATTGGGGGAGGGGAAGAGGTCATGTCATTACTAGGATAGGGAAGGGGGCGAGGTCATGTCATTACTAGGATTGGGGGAGGGGGCGAGGTCATGTCATTACTAGGATTGGGGGAGGGGGCAAGGTCATGTCATTACTAGGATGGGGGGGAGGGGGCAAGGTCATGTCATTACTAGGATGGGGGGAGGGGGCGAGGTCATGTCATTACTAGGATTGGGGGAGGGGGCGAGGTCATGTCATTACTAGGATTGAAGGAGGGGGCGAGGTCATGTCATTACTAGGATTGGGGGAGGGGGCGAGGTCATGTCATTACTAGGATAGGGAAGGGGGCGAGGTCATGTCATTACTAGGATTGGGGGAGGGGGCGAGGTCATGTCATTACTAGGATTGGGGGAGGGGGCAAGGTCATGTCATTACTAGGATGGGGGGGAGGGGGCAAGGTCATGTCATTACTAGGATGGGGAAGGGGGCGAGGTCATGTCATTACTAGGATGGGGAAGGGGGCGAGGTCATGTCATTACTAGGATGGGGAAGGGGGCGAGGTCATGTCATTACTAGGATGGGGAAGGGGGCGAGGTCATGTCATTACTAGGATTGGGGGAGGGGGCGAGGTCATGACATTACTAGGATGGGGAAGGGGGCGAGGTCATGTCATTACTAGGATGGGGAAGGGGGCGAGGTCATGTCATTACTAGGATTGGGGGAGGGGGCGATGTCATGTCATTACTAGGATGGGGAAGGGGGCGAGGTCATGTAATTACTAGGAATGGGAAGGGGGCGAGGTCATGTCATTACTAGGATTGGGGGAGGGGGCGAGGTCATGCCATTACTAGGATGGGGAAGGGGGCGAGGTCATGTCATTACTAGGATGGGGGGCGAGGTCATGTCATTACTAGGATGGGGGGCGAGGTCATGTCATTACTAGGATGGGGGGGGAGGCGAGGTCATGTAATTAATAGGTTGGGGGGGAGGGACAAGTTCATGTCATTACTAGGATGGGGGGGCAAAGTCATGTCATTACTAGGATGGGGGAAGGTCAGGTGATTACTAGGATGGTTTCTACAAAATATTTTTAATTATCCTCTCAGTATGTACATAAATCTCTGAAATAACTCTTTAGCCACTTGGAGTATCTTGGCGCCTAATTGGAGTATCTTGGCATGCGGTGGAAGGGGCGGGTAGTAGTGGGGGGGCCCCAGAACAACTTTTGCATCGGGGCCCACGAGTTTCAAGCTATGCCTCTGATAAGAACAGAAACTGAGAATTACTCCCGGCATACAGGACAAGAGAAGTGGTACTGTGCCGAGTCCATACATACAGAATAAGAACAGATATTGAGAATCACACTCAACATACAGGACAAGAGAAGTGGTACTGAGCAGCGTCCATCCATGCAGGAGAACAGATATCGGGGCTGATTTACTAAAGGCAAAAAGTGCAGTTGCTCCAGAGTTTAGTAAATGGGGCAAAGCTTCACTTTACAATGAACACCCAATCACAAGCAAGGAGAATGTAAAAAAAATTGCATTTTTACTTGCACATGATCGAATGATGGAAATCAGCAGAGGTTTCCCGTATTTACTAAGCTCTGGGGCAACTGCACTTACTTGGTGCACAGTCTATTTCCTTTAGTAAATCAACCCCATTGATTTACTTGGTCATTTGTTAATCAAGTCCACCTAAGGCTCCATTCACACTTGTGCGATTCCAAAGTTGCGCGATTTCAAGTGCGACTTTGATGCAGCTTTACACTCTCTGACACTCAAGTCGCAAGAAAGTTGCAACAAAGAGGTGCAGGAACTTTTTCAATGTCGCCGCGACTTTAAGGCGCATAGATTTGAACAGATTCCATGTAAATTAACGACTTTAAATCAGCGACTTTATGTGTCCAAATTCACATGACTAGTCACACAAGTGTCAACAGAGCCTCAGGCTGGGGTAACACTGATGCGAATTGGATGCGGGGAATTTGCATGACAGGAGAGTGTAGCCTGCTCTCAATGGAGCCAGTTCACACAGCTCCGGGACGGCCGCGGTCTGCACTGGCAAAGGGTCCTGTGCGTCTTTGGCTCTGTTTCGAGTGCAAATTCAGGTAAAAATTTGGACCTGATTCTCACCTGAATCTGTGAGGAGGGACGCACCAGACCCCCTGCTGTGATCCGCGGCCGCATCAGTGTAAACCCAGCCTTAATCTGCTAGTCCAGCTAGCACTACCCTTTTCCATGATTGTTAGTGCTGCCCATAGGTGTCTCCATTGCTCTTTCACTGGAGTGGAGACACCCTAAGACAGGAAGGGTGTTACTGGCCAAATTACCAAGTCATAATAAAGGGGGGGGGACTAATTAAAAGAAAACTAAATCAGCTGCTACATCTAAGAATTTGTAAGATGCAATATATTAAATTTTTTGTTTTTTGGTTTAATACATTGTAACATTACATAAAAAGGGAAAATTTCAGTTTTCAGAAAAAAAAGATCAAATAAAAATGTAAGCAGCGGGCTGGCCTGCCATCTCCTAAAAGGACTGTAAAGAGTCGGAGATACCTGAGTGTTTATTTTATTTTGTATTTATTTTTATTTTTTTCAATTTAGTTACTTCTTATCATTTTGCAAATAGTTGAGGCTTCTTGCACCCTTTGGAGAGTTTTAACTCCACAGACATGCTTGTGATCACAGGCGTGCGCACAGGGTGTGCCGGATGTGCCTGGGCACACCCTAATCACCACGTGCGGTGCCCATTTCCCCCATTTTCTGGGGCCCCTTGTCTCCTCCCTGGAGTGCTGCCAGCTTCTCTCCTCTCCCGCCGGATGCTACGGAGGATGTTTTTGGATGGGGAACGGGGGACGGAGCCAGTAAATATTTCATTTACTGGCCCCTTCGTTTTCTGAATGAAACTATGCTTCAGTATGTGAATGAATAGGATTCCGCTCAGCACAGATTACTTCCCATTCATTTACTGTCCAGTGCAGCTGAGGCTGCAGATAAAGGGACTGGGGAATCTTTGTTCTCAGTTCCTTTCTCTGCCTCCAATGTAAGACATCAGTTGTCTGTTGGGACCCTTGACATCACCAAAGCCCCCCCAACTGGGCTTCTAAAAAAAAAAATTGTAAAAAATAATAATATTGTTAAAAATAATTTAAAAAATAATAAAAACAAAAAACTACTGACACCGTCCACTGCTCTGCTGATATACATGCATGTGTGTTTGTGCTCTGGGGTGCACATCCTAATGCAGTGATGGCGAACCTTGGCACCCCAGATGTTTCGAGACTACATTTCCCATGATGCTCAGGCACTCTGCAGTGGAGTTGAGCATCATGGGAAATGTAGTTCCAAAACATCTGGGGTGCCAAGGTTCGCCATCACTGCCCTAAAACAATAGGCTGTGATCACCAATGCGTGTGATTATACATTGAGATTAAATTGTGTATGATTCCTTATGACTCTGTATCTGTTTTGCTGTTGACCTGTATTTTATCTGTCTGCGGACAATTTTCTTTGTTATTTTATTTTTCTTTTAATAAAAATTTATTGGGAAAAAAAAATGTACTGAGGGCATGTAACAAACTTAAAGTAGGTGTTATCCCAATTTGGCTAAAAGTGTAAAAGTGGAAGACAACGAAGACAATTGTATAGACCAGTGGCGGTCCATCCATTAGGGGTGCACGGGCGCCACCCCCCCTATCCATGCGTCCGGCTCCCTGATCTACATGCAGGGCGCCGGATGCATGGATTCCAATCTGGGGTTTTTTTGAAGCACGTGATTAGAGTCAGAGGCTCTAATAGGCTATTCGCTATTGTAACATTGATTCATGAGCTCGGATTGGCCGCCAGGAGGAGGAGGGAGGAGACGCAGGGTAAACGAGACAGCAGCCACCCACAGCCCCGAGAGAAGCCGCAGCTGCACGCTGCCCAGAACGCTGCCCACGAGATGGTGTAAGTGCGGGGCCCCGACTGACTGACCGATGAGGGGTGGTTGCTATCCGTGACCCGACCGACCGGGGGGGGGCTGAGGACTTCAGGTGGTTTGTTTGCCTTCCCCCCATAAAAAGTACCACCAGTTGCCACTGGTATAGTCAATTGACGGGCGCAAGGTGGTTCTCATGTTCTGGGATGACGTCATATGACATGGTCCCACTCTCACCATGCTTGCGTGCCCTCTGGGGCACGCAGCGCGGCAATCAGGGGCGCGGCGCATCCCCGATCTTGGTAAAGAGCTGATGACGTGGCTCTTTACCCATGTGTTGTAGGATAACTGCTCAGGTATATCTATAAATGAGAAGATAAAGGTACCAACATCCCAAATATTTATAAAATAAAAGGGGTGGGGCAAATTGGATTTTCCCGGTACCGTCATAAGACATTACAACAAACTTTGTTTAAAACCATTAAAGTTTATTTTACATGTAATCAATAATACACTTTATAATCATTCAACATTACATAGTAAATAGTAGGGATACCTCCAATCACCATGTGAGCATATAAAAAAGTTTGACCTTTTATATGCTCACATGGTGATTGGAGCTGTCCCTAACTCTAAGTGATCCCCCAATTGAGGTGGTATGACCACTTAGAGGAATCTACTATGCAATGTTGAATGATTTTAAAGTGTAATGTTGATTACATGTAAAATAAACTTTAATGGTTTTAAACAAAATGTGTTGCAATGTCTTATGACGATACCGAGAAGATCCTATCTGCCCCACCCCTTTTATTTTATATTTAAATCTTTACTCTGTGTCCAATCACAAGTGACTAAATCACATGTAAACAAAGAAATGCTGGTTATCGTTGGGATGAGCTTCGTGTTCAAGTCGAACCCATGTTCGACTCGAACATCGTCTGTTCGCCCGTTCGCCGAATTGCGAACGATATGGGCCGTTCGCGCCAAATTCATGTGGCGCGTCACGGCCCATAATTCACTGCGGCATCGCAGTGCATTGCTGGCTGATGATTGGCCAAGCATGCACTATGACCCACATGCTTGGCCAATCACAGCGCCGTCAGTAGAGAGAGCTGTAATTGGCCAAAGCCAGGGTGGCTTTGGCCAATTATGGCTCAGGGGGTTTAGAACACGGCGGCCCTGTGTGGTGTGTGTTCCGGCGTTGAAAGAGAGATAGATAGACAGAGAGACAGTGTCATTTCATTTGAGTTAGATAGATTAGGCAGAACAGTCAGTCAGTTAGCTGCACTTACAGTGTATTGTGTATATATATGCATCCCAGGTGTTGCATATATATATATATATATATATATATATATATATACACTGTATTCAGTTTAGCTAGATCCGTTCCTGTTATCTTCTTACTGACAGGCAGGCTTGTCTTGTTACAGTATTTACAGCTACCTGAAGAAAATTACTGGTGTTCTTTTGATCCTATTAGTACCACAGTCAGGCAGCTAGACTATTTACAGTTAGTGTAGTGCGTCCTGCTCACAGTGTTCAGCTAAAACTACAAGTTAGTGGGGTGCGTCCTGCTCAGTGTTCAGCTAAAACTACAAGTTAGTGGGGTGCGTCCTGCTCACAGTGTTCGGCTAAAACTACAAGTTAGTGTAGTGAGACCTCTGCACAGTGTTCATCTAAAGCTACAAGTTAGTGCAGTGCATCCTGCTCACAGTGTTCAGCTAAAACTACAAGTTAGTGCAGTGCGTCCTGCTCACAGTGTTCAGCTAAAACTACAAGTTAGTGTAGTGAGACCTCTGCACAGTGTTCATCTAAAGCTACAAGTTAGTGCAGTGCGTCCTGCTCAAAGTGTTCAGCTAAAACTACAAGTTAATGTAGTTTGTCCTGCTCACAGTGTTCAGCTAAAACTACAAGTTAGTGGGGTGCGTCCTGCACACAGTGTTCAGCTAAAACTACAAGTTAGTACAGTGCGTCCTGCTCACAGTGTTCAGCTAAAACTACAAGTTAGTGCGGTGCGTACTGCTCACAGTGTTCAGCTAAAACTACAAGTTAGTGAAGTGAGACCTCTGCACAGTGTTCATCTAAAGCTACAAGTTAGTGCAGTGCGTCCTGCTCACAGTGTTCAGCTAAAACTACAAGTTAGTGGGGTGCGTCCTGCTCACAGTGTTCAGCTAAAACTACAAGTTAGTGGGGTGCGTCCTGCTCACAGTGTTCAGCTAAAACTACAAGTTAGTGCGGTGCGTCCTGCTCACAGTGTTCAGCTAAAACTACAAGTTAGTGGGCTGCGTCCTGCTCACAGTGTTCAGCTAAAACTACAAGTTAGTGGGGTGCGTCCTGCTCACAGTGTTCAGCTAAAACTACAAGTTAGTGTAGTGAGACCTCTGCACAGTGTTCATCTAAAGCTACAAGTTAGTGCAGTGCGTCCTGCTCACAGTGCACTTCAGCTAAAACTACAAGTTAGTGTGGTGCGTCCTCCTCACAGTGTTCAGCTAAACCTACAAGTTATTTTTTTGCGAGCTCTGCACAGTGTTCAGCTAAAGCTACCTGTAGAAGGTTGGTGGTGTTCTCATACTACAGGCAGGCAGTTGATTTTGCTAGCTGCAGTATCAGTACATATATATATATATATATATATATATATATATATATATATCCCAGCTTAGTGCAGCTACAGGCCATTAGTATGTCTGGAAGGCCAAGAAGGAGAGGCAGACAGTCACAAGCCAATAAGAGAGGGCAAGCAGGCTCTGTGTCTAGTGCTGGTCGTGGAGACGGTGCATCCTCATCAGCATGTGGCTGTGGGACACGCTTGGCCTTTTTTTCGGCAGCTGGCCGTGTTGAGCCGCAACATGCGGAAGACTTGGTCGAGTGGATGACCAAGCCGTCCTCATCCTCCTCATCCTCTCTCACCCATGCCCAGGGTACTTTGTCTGGCAAAGCAGCGGCCTCTTCCCTCGGCTCAATGTCATCAGTGACTCCTTCCCTAGCCCCACCATGTCCACCTGAGGAGTCCCTCGAACTGTTTGACCACAAAAATTGGGTACGTGTTGGGTACATGCTCCAGGAGGATGCCCAGCGTTTGGAAGGCTCTGATGATGATACTGAGCTCGATGAAGGCAGTAACATGAGCACGGACAGAGGGGGTGCCCAAGAAGGACAGCAATCTGGCAGTCATGCTCCCCCTGCTGCAGCATACTGCCAGGTTTGCTCCAGTGATGAGGAGGGAGGGGATGATGAGGTCACTGACTCAACGTGGGTGCCTGATAGGAGAGAGGAGGAGGAGGCGGCACATCACCAACGAGGCAGGATGTCCTCCAGGGGCCAGCCTAAGGGCAGCACATTGACTGCATCACACCCCAAAGCTCCACATGTGCAGGGCGCTGCAGTCTCTGTGCGTTATTCAAAAAGTTCTTTGGTGTGGGCCTTTTTTGAGACGAGTGCATCAGATTGCACCGCTGCTATTTGCAACATATGTCTCAAGCATATCTCGCATGGCCAAAACATCTCCCGCTTGGGTACCACATGCTTGACCAGACATATGTTGACCTGCCATGCAGTTCGTTGGCAAGTGTATCTAAAAGACCCACACCAAAGAACAAAGAGGACCTCTCCTTGCTCCTCATCAGCTGAGATTTCCAACCCCACGATACCTTCAGTCCTCTCTGAGACCTGCACTGAGAGGAATGAAGGTGTAGAATTAGGTGTGTCACAGCCAAGTTCTTGTGGGCAATCTGCTTTTGGTACATCGACGTCAGATTGTACCAGGCAAATTTCCCTGCCCCAGCTGCTGCACCGCCGAAAGAAGTTTGCTCCCAGCCATCCACATGCCCAGCGGTTGAATGCTAGCTTGGCAAAATTGCTAGCCCCCCAGCTGCTGCCTTTTCAGTTGGTAGACTCTGCCCCCTTCCGTAAGTTTGTGGAATGTGCAGTTCCTCAGTGGCAGGTACCCAAACGCCACTTTTTCTCACGGAAGGCGATTCCGGCTCTCTACCGGCATGTGGAAGGCAATGTCCATGCCTCGCTGGACAGGGCGGTCAGCGGTAAGGTGCATATTACCGCTGACTCATGGTCCAGCAGGCATGGACAGGGATGTTACCTAAGTTTCACGGCGCATTGGGTGACTCTGCTTGTGTTGGAGGTTGTTCCGCCACCACGCCTCCAAAATGCTAATGATTGTGACACACCTCTATCCTCCACCCCCTCCTCTTCTTCTTCCTCCATGGCCTCTTCCTGTGCTTTGTCCTCAGAACCAGCGGTGCTCCGTAGCCGTTCAAGGGGCTACGCAAGTACGCAGGCCAAAAGATGCCATGCGGTGCTTGAGCTGGTGTGCTTGGGGGACAGGAGCCACACTGGGGCAGAGGTTCTGTCAGCTCTGCAGGGGCAGGTTCAGAGGTGGTTGACGCCACGCCAACTTAAAGCAGGAATGGTGGTTTACGACAATGGCACCAACCTCCTCTCTGCCCTCCGACAGGGACAAATGACCCATGTGCCCTGTTTGGCTCACGTCCTTAACTTGGTGGTGCAGCGGTTCTTGGGCAGGTACCCGGGCTTACAGGATGTCCTGAGGCAGGGCAGGAAAGTCTGTGTGCATTTCCGCTGGTCATATAATGCCAGTGCTCGGCTGGCGGATCTCCAAAAGGAGTTTAACCTGCCCAAGAACCAGCTAATCTGTGACATGCCCACCAGGTGGAACTCAACGTTGGCCATGCTGCAGCGGCTGCACACGCAGCAGAGGGCCATCAATGAGTACCTGTGCGACTATGGCACCAGGACAGGGTCAGGGGAGCTTGTTTTTTTTTCCCCACGCCAGTGGGCCATTATCAGGGATGCATGCACTGTCCTGTCACCATTTGAGGAGGCCACAAGGATGGTGAGCAGTGACAGTGCATGCATCCGTGACACTGTCCCCCTTGTCCACCTGTTGGAGCACACGCTGCGTGGAATAATGGACAGGGCACTTGAGGCAGAACAGAGGCAGGAAGAGGAGGACTTCCTTAGCTCTCAAGGCCCCCTTTATCCAGACAGTGTTCCTTCGTGCCCGTCGATCACACAGGAAGAGGACGAGGAGGAGGAGGAGGAAGATTGTGTCAGTATGGAGGTGGAGCCTGGCACTCAGCATCAGCAGCAGTCTTTAAGGGATCAGTCCCAAGAAACACATGGACTTGTACGTGGCTGGGAGGAGGTGGCTGCGGACCATGTCGTCCTTAGTGACCCAGAGGACTCCGGACCGAATGCCTCAGCAAACCTACGCTGCATGGCCTCCCTGATCCTGCAAAGCCTGCGTAAGGATCCTCGTATTCGTGGTATCCAGGAGTAGGACCAATACTGGCTGGCAACCCTCCTTGATCCACGTTACAAGGGTAAGGTTGCGGACCTTATCTTGCCATTGCAGAGGGAGCAGAGGATGAAACATCTTCGGGAGGCCTTGCAGAAAGGTCTGTGCAACGCGGTCCCAGAGACTGGGAGTTTACAAACTCCTGTTTCTGGAGAACGTGTTGCTGAGGCTTCGGTCAGTCAAAGAAGGAGCGGTGGAAAAGGTGGCAGTCTGACTGATGCGTTCAGACAATTTTTTGGTCCGCAGCCCCAAGGTATGATCGGTTCCAGCAACCATCGCCAGCGTCTGTTTTACATGGTGCAGGAATACCTAGGGGCAAGATCTGACTTGGATACCTTTCCCACCGAAAATCCTCTGGGTTACTGGGTCTTGAGGATGGATCACTGGCCAGAGCTTGCACAGTATGCAATTGAGCTACTGGCCTGTCCTGCATCCAGCATTCTTTCGGAACGCACATTCAGTGCTGCTGGAGGCTTTGTAACCGATCATAGGGTGCGTCTGTCCACCGACTCGGTCGATCGACTGACCTTCATAAAAATGAATCAGTCTTGGATCACCACCAGCTACCAAGCACCTGATGCTGATGTAACCGAATAATTTTTTTCAGATCCCTTCAAAGACTGCCTATGCTGATGCTGAGTGACTATCCCTGAGTAATTATCCTCTTCCTCCTCAATGATCACGCTGATAGCTTGTAAGAACATTTTTGGTTCTGGGCGCCACCACCAGTGCCTAAGGCCCAATTTTTCAGCCCCTGTTTAACAGGAGCGTGTAATTACAATTTTTGATGCAATACTTTGCAGCAGGGCTCGTTTCTGCGTTCCAACTAGAGTATCTGTGAGGGGTTGCAGTGTTGTGGCACCAGCACCAGTGCCTAAGGCCCAATTTTTCAGCCCTTGTTTAACAGGGGCGTGTAATTACAATTTTTGATGCAATACTTTGCAGCAGGGCTCATTTCTGCATTCCAACTAGAGTATCTGTGAGGGGTTGCAGTGTTGTGGCACCAGCACCAGTGCCTAAGGCACAATTTTTCAGCCCCTGTTTAACAGGGGCATGTAATTACAATTTTTGATGCAATACTTTGCAGCAGGGCTCGTTCCTGCGTTCCAACTAGAGTATCTGTGAGGGGTTGCAGTGTTGTGGCACCAGCATCAGTGCCTAAGGCCTAATTTTTCAGCCCCTGTTCAACAGGGGCATGTAATTACAATTCTTGATCTAATATTTCACAGCAGGGCCCATTTCTGCACCCACCAAGAGCGAGTGAGGACTTACAGTGTTGTGGCACCAGCACCACCACCACCACCAAAGGCCCAATTTTTCTGCCCTTGTTCAACAGGGGCATGTAATTACAATTCTTGATCTAATATTTCACAGCAGGGCCCATTTCTGCGCCCACCAAAAGCGAGTGAGGACTTACAGTGTTGTGGCACCAGCACCACCACCACCACCAAAGGCCCAATTTTTCTGCCCTTGTTCAACAGGGGTATGTAATTACAATTCTTGATCTAATATTTCACAGCAGGGCCCATTTCTGCACTCAGCAAGAGCGAGTGAGGACTTACAGTGTTGTGGCACCAGCACCACCACCACCACCAAAGGCCCAATTTTTCTGCCCTTGTTCAACAGGGGCATGTAATTACAATTCTTGATCTAATATTTCACAGCAGGGCCCATTTCTGCACCCACCAAGAGCGAGTGAGGACTTACAGTGTTGTGGCACCAGCACCACCACCACCACCAAAGGCCCAATTTTTCTGCCCTTGTTCAACAGGGGCATATAATTACAATTCTCGATCTAATATTTCACAGCAGGGCCCATTTCTGCGCCCACCAAGAGCGAGTGAGGACTTACAGTGTTGTGGCACCAGCACCACCACCACCATCACCAAAGGCCCAATTTTTCTGCCCCTGTTCAACAGGGGCATGTAATTACAATTCTTGATCTAATATTTCACAGCAGGGCCCTGTGAGGGCTTACAGTGTTGTGGCCACAACAACACCTAAGGCCCAAATTTCTGCTGAGTATATAGGGCAGGCCCCTACTTTCAAACATCTAACTTACAAACGACTCCTACTTGCAAACGGAAGGAGACAACAGGAAGTGAGATGAAATCTACCCCTAGGAAGGGAAATTCTCTCCTGTAAGAGTTAATATGGGAAAAACATTTCTCCTTTCCACTGATGCTTTCCAATCCTTGTTCCACAAAAAAACCCAAATTTTCAAAAAACATTTGTCATTGGGACAAAAAGTGAGGTGAAATCTTCTGAAGAGGAGGACAGACAGCAAAACAAATGTCACAGGGGTGATAACCCTTCCCTATGTTTTCCAAAAAGCTTAAAAAAGATTTTTTGGCTGGAGCTAAACATTCTACTTAAAGATTCTACTTAACAGCAAACCTACAGTCCCTGTCTTGTTTGCACCGCCTGTATACTGCTGTTCAGAGTATATAGGGCCTGGTGGCCCCACACCTTTCCTTATTTTAATTTGGGTGCGGGGTTCCCCTTAATATCCATACAAGACCCAAAGGGCCTGGTAATGGACTGGGGGGTACCCATGCCGTTTGTCTCACTGATTTTCATCCATATTGCCAGGACCTGACATTACATTAAACCCGCAAGCAGTTTTAAATGAGATTTTTTCCTTTAAAAATTACATTTTGTGCAGGGACTGTTCTAAACACGGGAAACACGCGCCACTTTACAGGCATACTATAGACACACCCCAGGTACGATATTTAAAGGAATATTTCACTTTTTTTTTTTTTTTACTTTAAGCATCATTAAAATCACTGCTCCCGAAAAAACGGCCGTTTTTAAAAGTTTTTTTTGCATTGATACATGTCCCCTGGGGCAGGACCCGGGTCCCTAAACCCTTTTTAGGACAATACCATGCAAATTAGCCTTTAAAATTAGCACTTTTGATTTTGAACGTTCGAGTCCCATAGATGTCAATGGGGTTCTAACGTTCGTGCGAATTTTCGGTCCGTTCGCAGGTTCTGGTGCGAACCGAACTGGGGGGTGTTCGGCTCATCCCTAGTTATCGGCTTTCCTCTCCTCACACTGACAGAGGTGAAGCCGATTAGGAACATTTTCTCACAGGGGAGACTTGCACAGATAATCAGTGCACTGATTACCAGTGCAGCCCCAACAGTGCCCAGCAGTGATGCCAGTCAGTGCCCAGCAGTGCCACCAATCAGTGACGCCTATCATTTCCCATTCAGTGATGCCAATCATAGCTGCCTTTCGGGCAGTGCCTGCTCATTAGTGCTGCCAATCAGTGCCCATCCGTGCCACCTATCAGTGCTCATCAGTGCTGCATTTCAGTGCCTTCAGTGATGCATATTAGTGCCTCCTCAACAGTGCCAACCCAATAAGTGTAATTCAGTGCCATCTCATCAAGTGCCCATCCGTGCAGTATGTCAGCGCACATCGGTGAAGGAGAAATATTACTTCTATTCTTCTAAGAAAACTAAGAAACTAAGAAAAACTAAGAAAAACTTTTTCTTTTTAACTTTTTTGGCTTTTTTTGTGTTTTTTTAACAAAAAAAAAAAAAACAGTGGTGAATAAGTACCACCAAAAGAAAGCTCTATCTGTCTAAAAAAAAAAAATATAAATTTCATACGGGTACAGTGTTGCATGACCGCTCAATTGTCATTCAAAGTGTGACAGCGCTGAAAGCTGAAAATTGGCCTGCGCAGGAAGGGGGTGAAAGGATAACTAAAGGTTTGTGTTTTTTTTTTTTTTAAAACCTGTCATACTTACCTCCTCTGTGCAGTTGGTTTTGCACAGAGTGGCCCTGATCCTCCTCTTCTGGGGTCCCTCAGTGGAGCTCCTGGCTCCTCCTCTTCTCGGGTGCCTCATTGGAGAAGCACTCTCCCTCGGGGCACTCTGGAGGGTGCCCCCCTGTGTCCTGCTGCTGCGTCTATTGACACAGACAGCAGGACTCGGGCCCCGCACCCCCGGCTCCCACGTTATTGGAATTGATTGACAGCAGCAGGAGCCAATGGCTACGCTGCTATCGATCTATCCAATCAGGACCCGAGACACCGGCTGGAGCTGCTGGGCTCGTCCCTGTTGCTGGAAAGACCGGGTTCAGGTAAGTAAAAGGGGGGCTCTGGGGGGCTGCTGCAGCATAGAAGGTTTTCCACCTAATACATAGAATGCATTAACCACTTGCTTACTGGGAACTTAAACCCCCCTCCTGCCCAGACCAATTTTCAGCTTTCAGCTCCCTCACACTTTGAATGACAATTGCGCGGTCATACAGCACTGTACCCAAATGAAATTTTTATCTTCTTTTTTTTTCACACAAATCAAGCTTTCTATTGGTGGTATTTAATCACAACTGGGGTTTTTATTTTTTGCTAAACAAACAAAAAAAGATGGAAAATTTTGAAAAAAAAAATCTAGTTTCATAGTTTGTTATAAAATTTTGCAAACAGGTAATTTTTCTCCTTCATTGATATGCGCTGATGAGGCGGCACTGGTGGGCACTGATAGGCTGCATTGATGGGCACTGATAGGCACAGAAAAGGCGACACTGATGGGGACAGATAAGGCGGCACTGATGGCCACTGATAAGATGGCACTGATAGGTACCACTGATAGATGGCACTGTTGGGCACTGATAGGTGGCACTGATGGGCACTCATGGGCACTGGCAGGTGGCACTGATGGGCAGTGCTGTTGATGAGGCACTGATTGTGGGCACTGATAGGTGGCACTGTGGGCACTGATAGGTGGCACTGTGGGTACTGATGGGTGGCGCCGGTGGGCACTGGTAGGCAGCACTGTTGTGTACTGCTAGGTGGCACTGGCAGGGGGCACAGGTGGGCACAGATGAGCTGGCGGCAGCTCTCCATGATCAGGACCGATGTCCCTCGCACAGTCTCACAGTCGCTGTCAGCGCGAGGAGTAAAAATAGCCGATTACCGGCTCTGTTTACATCACATGATCAGCTGTCATTGGCTGACAGCTGATCATGTGGTAAGGGGTCAATATCGACCCCTTACTCCGATCTGTGATCCAGCGAGTCTCATAGACTCGCTGATCACAGAGCGTGCCACACGCGCCTTGCAGGGGGCGCGCAGGCCGCTTGGGCACGGGAGGACGTCAATAGACGTACTCCTGGCAAAGCAGGTCCGCGCTGTAGCCCTCATTCGGCTATAGCACAGATCTGAACAAGTTAAGGTGAAAAACCACGAGGATTTACACCCCTATGTTAAGATGCTGTCCCTATGGTAATAGGGTGATGGAAGTTGGGGTGCCAGGATAGGAATGCAGCACAGATTGCTGTGGGACCTATCACCCTGGACAGGTACACAATAAAAGGTAGAATTGAATTGGCTGCTGAGAGCATTACGGACAGTTTCTTTCATACACTCAAAGTGTAATAAAAAGTAAAAAAAAAAAAAAATCCTAATAACTTACATTGCAGGTCGTAACGGCGGAAGTGTTTGGATAAAGCAGTTGAACATATAAACCACTTTACAGAAGGTTTCAGTCATAATAAAGGCATTATGTCATCTCCTGTGAATCTTAAAGGGAATTGCTCTGTTTTATTTGCACGCTTGTTTTTATATAGAAGGTAATGAAGGCCGCGCAGAGAACGTGGAAATTCCTTTGCTTTCTCGCAGCTGGAAGAAGTGTGAGGGGGGAAGCCGCAGCCCTGGAAAAGCCTGTTAGGAAAAGAGAATACTTTCTGAAGACAGTTAGAGCTTGTTTACACTTGTATTTGGGGGCAGTAAAAACAGGGTGTAATTACCACTCCCCAACCGCCCTCCTTAAGCTGAAAAAGCAGTCGGACAAGAGTGCATGCATGCCGGGGCAAAAGTGATCCCTAGAGGATACCTTCATTCCATCATATGCAGCCACTTATGTCCATCATATGCAGCCACTTGTGCCAATCAAATGGAGCCACTTGTGCCCATCAAATGCCTCCACTGTGACCCCCACCTGCCCGCTGTCTGCCAAGCATTTACCCCATCTTAGTGGCGGGTCAGGCGGCGGGTGACGGCGGCTCCTGTGTCCTCCATGCTTCCCCCTCCTCTATTCTTCGGTCTGCTAGGCATCCAATCGGGGCTCCTGTGCCTTCAGCCAATCAGGTGACGGTATTAGACCAGCGCTACCTGATTGGCGGAGAGGCGTTTCCGTGTTAGAAAAGCAAATATTCATTTGCTTTTCTAACACATCTGGGTGGACTCAAAGTGCAATGCTCTGCGCTCCATGTCCACCTTTTTTGAAGCCTATTAGAGCCTACGGCTCTAATCAGGTGCTTCAATAAAAACACCCCCCCTGCTGGAATTCAGGTGCCCAGGGTCCAAAAAATGGGGCCGAATAGGGGGTGGCAGCGGCGGCCATCGATAGATTCATGCTATGCATGAATCTATCCATTATGCCGTGTACAAACGACCGGACATTTTCGTCGGACTGAACCCCTAAGGAATTTTCCACGGAGTTTCTGACGGAGTTCCAACTAAACGGACTTGCCTACACACAATCACACCAAAGTCCAATCGTTTCGAACATAATGACGTACGACCGGACTAGAATAAGGAAGTAATAGCCAATAGCTGCCCTAGCGTCCTCTTCTGTCCGTCTGACTAGCATAAAGACGAACGGATTTTTCGATTGGACTCGAGTCCGACGGAAAGATTTGAAACATGTTCTATTTCCGACAGATTTTTCGACAGAAAAGGTCCGATGAAGCCCACACACGATCGAATTGTCCGACGGATTTGTTCCGTCGGACCAGTTCTGTCGAAAAGTCCGGTCGTGTGTACACGGCATTAGTCATAGAGGAGGTGACTGGAGAGAGGGGGCGGGGCCCGTGCGCCCTTAATGGATGGGCCACCCCTGTACTCAGATAGGGATTTTTTTTTCAGCCCGCGAATATTTGTAAAGTATACAATGTGGCCCTTGTACTGGAAAATTTTGAGACCCCTGGGCTAAGGATACATTTATAAAAGCAGTGAAGGTGATGTCCACCAAACATCTACTGGTGATGAATCATTCACTGTGCTTTAAAATGAATACACCATGAAAACTAACCTGCAGTGAATGTCAAATTCCCTGTCTTTTAAATATGCCCCTTTGTGTTGGGCTAGCAAATTGACCCTGGGATTTTACCAATTCTTACCTGATCACATTGCAACTGATCCAACAAGGGATTCCATGAACACAGGCTGCCCGGCCAGCAGTGCTCTATAGGTATTGACCTCTCAAAGCATTAAATCATAAAACATTATTACAGTATATGTCCACATTTATTAAAAAAACAAAATCTGTTAAAGCTGAACTCCAGGCAAATATACTGTGTATATGTATGTATGTATATACAATATCTCACAAAAGTGAGTACACCCCTCACATTTTTGTAAATATTTTACTATATCTTTTCATGTGACAACACTGAAGAAAGTGTACAGCTTGTATAACAGTGTAAATTTGCTGTCCTTTCAAAATAACTCAACACACAGCCATTAATGTCTAAACTACTGGAAACAAAAGTGAGTACACCCCTAAGTGAAAATGTCCAAATTGGGCCCAAAGTGTCAATATTTTGTGTGGCCACCATTATTTTCCAGCACTGCCTTAACCCTCTTGGGCATGGAGTTCACCAGAGCTTCACAGGATGTCACTGGAGTCCTCTTCTACTCCTCCATGATGGTATCACAGAGCTGGTGGATGTTAGAGACCTTGCGCTCCTCCACCTTCCGTTTGAGGATGCCCCACAGATGTTCAATAGGGTTTAGGTCTGGAGACATGCTTGGCCAGTCCATCACCTTTATCCTCAGATTCTTTAGCAAGGCAGTGGTCGTCATGGAGATGTGTTTGGGGTCGTTATCATGTTGGAATACTGCCCTGTGGCCCAGTCTCCGAAGGGAGGGGATCATGCTCTGCTTCAGTATGTCACAGTACATGTTGGCATTCATGGTTCCCTCAATGAACTGTAGCTCCCCAGTGCTGGCAGCACTCATGCAGCCCCAGACCATGACACTCCCACCACCATGCTTGACTTTGTGCTCCTCACCTGGTTGCTGCCACACACGATTGACACCATCTGAACCAAATAAGTTTATCTTGGTCTCATCAGACCACAGGACATGGTTCCAGTATTCCATGTCCTCAGTCTGCTTGTCTTCAGCAAACTGTTTGCGGGCTTTCTTGTGCATCATCTTTAGAAGAGGCTTCCTTCTTGGACGTCAGCCATGCAGACCAATTTGATGCAGTCTGCGGAGTATGGTCTGAGCACTGACAGGCTGACCCCCCACCCATTCAACCTCTGCAGCAATGCTGGCAGCACTCAGAGAGTGAGAGCAATGACACCAAATTTAACACACCTGCTCCCCATTCACACCTGAGACCTTGTAACACTAACGGGTCACAGGGGAGGGAAAATGGCTAATTGGGCCCAATTTGGACATTTTCACTTAGGGGTGTACTCACTTTTGTTGCCAGCTGTTTAGACAGTAATGGCTGTGTGTTGAGTTATTTTGAGGGGACAGAAAATTTACACTGTTATACAAGCTGTACACTCACTACTTTACATTGTAGCAAAGTGTCATTTCTTCAGTGTTGTCACATGAAAAGATAGAAGAAAATATTTACAAAAATGTGAGGGGTGTAGTCACTTTTGTGAGATACTGTGTATATATATATATATATATATATATATATATATATATATATATATATATATATACTATATTGCCAAAAAAAGGACGCCTGCCTTTACAAAGTAATAAAAGCAAAGCACAAATTGTATCCAAGCATCCAAGCTGACCTTTAATCAAACTTTAACTAGGACAAAATATATAAAGATATATATATATATATATATATATATATATATATATATATATATATATATACTATATTGCCAAAAAAAGGACGCCTGCCTTTACAAAGTAATAAAAGCAAAGCACAAATTGTATCCAAGCATCCAAGCTGACCTTTAATCAAACTTTAACTAGGACAAAATATATAAAGATATATATATATATATATATATATATATATATATATATATACAGTATATATATATATATGTCATTTTTTTTACTTGTTAAAGTTTGATTAAAGGTCAGCCTGGATACAATTTGTATATTTCTTTTATTGCTCTGTACAAGTCAATGCAGTGTATGGCATGGTAAATGGTAAATTCATCTCCAACAGATCCCAAGCATTGATCAGAAATACCAATCATCTACTCCTATATACAGATAACCACTAGAGGGGGCACTTACTAATCTGTATATGAAATCAATTGATAAAAATATGGAACACATAAAAAACGTCAACGATTAAATATTTCAGGTGAATGTTCTAATAAATGCAAGGGATGTGTGAACTGAAAATACACGTATTTTTCTATCACAATTCATAGACTTGTTCTGTGGTAACTGGACACTGTGTGTTTTTTTAAGGGTTTGCAGATTTAATTACATAGAGACATGTTTAATTTATATATTTATACTATTTTACAGTGTATTTAGAAAATATTACAGATTATCAAGAGGTTACTAAAGAGCTCACATTTCCTAATTCTGAAATTTCCTAGCAACCGAAAATAAGAAATATCTAGAAGCTGCCTCTGATTTAATGGAAGGAGGTATATGTAAGGGCCCTCGAGATGGAGCTTCTATAAATTCTCTGAGTGCAGGGAGAGAGTTAAGTTACATTTTCACACTTGCATTAAATCATTTTTACATGGTCCAACCCTTTCCAGAACATTTTTCTTCACTATGCAGAATGCAGAATGAGCAGATTAATTTAAAGGGTCCATCTACCCGAAACTGATATTTCCATTTTGGGTGGATGCTAGATGATTCAATCCGTAAAACCCAACTATGCTTTGTTTCCTATTACTGTTTGTAATTTGTTATGTAATCAGGCTGCATAAACAAAAATAAATGTGGGCATCTTTTTTAAAAAAAATGTAGGGTTTTATTGTGGTGCAGCAGTCCAACCAAAGGTGTGCACAGCCTATTGCATTAGGGTACGCACCCCAAACTTTCTCACTTTTGAGACAAAGAGACTGAGGACAAAGATTTCCCAGTCCCTTTCTCTGTAGACTTAGCTGCACTGGACAGTAATTGAATGGGAAGTGCTCTGTGCTGAGTGGCTTCCTGTTCATTCACAGACTGAAGCATAGCAAACATAATTTACTATGTATCGATCACTTATTGTGTTTATTTAGAAAAAGAAGGGGGCATTCTGAAATGATACCCTGCAGCATTTGTCAGGAGAGGAGAGGAGGGAAGCCAGCAGTGATGCGGGGGGGGGGGGGGGTCCGGACAGAAAGGGTAGCAATCCAGACAGCAATCCAGACAGCAATCTGCCCAGGCACACCCAGCACACCCTGTGCGCACGCCTATGGGTCCAACCTCCCACCACACACACAGTACTTAATTTAAATAAGCTTGCTTAAGGGGTACTTTAAATAACATGCTTGGGGGATGCCTTAGGGCCCATGCACACTAGAAGGCAGGCACAATCACACATAAAAAAAAAGTCAATTGCACTTCCACACATTTTTATGCTTATTTCCATGTACGCTTTTGGTTTTTTCTGTGCGTTTTGATGTGTACTTTTCTCTGGAACAGCAGAACTCTGGAACAGCCACTCTTTGGAACAGCCGATCTTTGAAACAGCGAATCTTTGGAACAGCAGGTTTCCGGAACAGCAGGTCTCTGGAACAGCAAATCTCTGAAACAGCAGAACTCTGGAACAGCAGGTCTCTGGAAGAGCAGATTTCTGCAACAGCCAATCTTTGGAACAGCCGTCGGGTCTCTGAAACATGTGGTCTTTGGGACAGCAAATCTGTGGAACAGCAGATCTATGAAACAGTGGGTTTTTAGAACAGCAGGTCTTCAGAACAGCAGATCTCTGGAACAGCAGAACTCTGGAACAGCAGATCTCCAGAGCAGCGGGTTTGTGGGACAGCAAACCTCTGGAACAGCAGGTCTCTTAACAGCAGATCTCTGGAGCAGCAGAGTACAGCCCTTGCAGTCAGTACTGTACCGTGTAACCTCTCAATGTCAGCCTTGTACACATTGTCATTGTCATTCTGTACAGCTCAGGCGACTCCAGTAATCCACTAGCTCACCCCTCAACACGGGCTTCCCTCTCATTTCTGTCCAGTGGTCTTTCAGCCAGAAGGAGTCTTCTTCTGCACTTGGTCTCCTCCAAAATGGCCACCTCTTCCCCTGTCCTTGGCACACTTTCTAATTCAACACTAAACCTCATTAAGGGAGAAAAGATTTGTAGGTAGGTTAAAGGAGCCCCAGACCAAGCTACATAACATTTTACAGTTGTCACAGGAGGTGAGGGGAAGTCAGTAACAGGAACATCTGTTTCAGTGACAAATATCTAAGAGGGGATTATTTCTTGCTGTATCTTGAGATGCAAAAAACCAAAAACTTGACCAAGATCTTTACCATCCCCTACCCCATCCGCAACTAAAAAGGTTTTGGCTTTACATATACTTTATATTTTTTTTTCCTAGCACAATCCAAGGTCTCATTCACATGGGGTGTTTTAAACCATGGCCTGTGCAGGGCTGTGCTTTTACTGAAGGGTGGTATGGAATTGTCTGCCATGTACTTTGCGTGATGCCCTTTGCCTTGTTAAGCGCACTCAGTGGGAATTGTCTTGAGGGCTGTAGAATAAGCGATGATTTTATGTGAAGTAGGATTACATCTGTAGAGAGGAGATGATCTACATTTTATCTCTACTGATACTGTGGTGTCAGGTTCTATATAAACCATTGTATATTAATGTCTGAGATAACAGATTAAAAGGTAGATTCAGATCTGTTATTGTAAACTTTAAATGCTGGAATAAACTTGCTAAGACAGTCTTGTTAAATAATTCCTGTACCAAACGGAGAGACGTATTTCACTTCTCGTGTTTTGAAAGAGAGATTAACAAAAGCAGGTTTATTCAGGCTTGGATCTGTAGACGGGACAGCCCTGGCCTAGGGTTGCAAATTTTCAGAAAGACGGCAAATAGTCTATGGTTTTACTATCTTAAAGAAGTCCTCTTATTAGAAAAAGGCGCACACTGGAGTTGATTTACTAAAGGCAAATAGACTGGTCAGTCTGTAAGGAAAGTTCAACTTTGTAAGGAAGTTTTCCTCAAAGCTTAGTGACTGTAGTGGAATTACACTTTGCAAAAAATACCCAATCAGGTGCAAGGAGAACAAAAAAAACTTGCTCATGACTGGATGATGGAAGTCAGCAGAGCGTCACCTCATACACTAGGCTCTGGGGAAACCTCCCTTCAAAACTGCAACTACCCTTACAAAGTGAGCAACCTATTTGCCTTAAAAAATCAGACCTGCTGCCTCAAATTAAAAAGTACAACCCCTGCAACCTGTTCCTTACCTGTCACGTACCTGTTAGCGGAGCTCAAGGTGATGAGGGTGGCCTCCTTTGCTGCCATTGTGCTATTTGCTGGGTGTCCAGTGCGCCCCTGTGCCTTTAGGGAAGGGTGGACTCCCTCCAGGCAAACCTTCCCTTAATCTATCCATTACTATATACGTGCTCCCACTATGGAGGCTCTCAAAATCTATAGAGTTAGGACTCCAGATAATACTGGGGTGCCTTGTCGCAGCCTCTGCAGCTTACGCAAATATTTGCAAATTTGTGCAAACTAATCCCTGTTTTTAACATGAACTGTTAGGCAGGACAATTCGTTTGTTGCAGGCTGGCTGGTAATTTGAGCTGGGAATTTTTCTTTGTTTTTGTTTGACATGTGTCGGCCTTCCATGTGCTTCTTGCTGTTAAGGCAAGTTATAGGTTGGGACAGTTGCCATTTGTGGCCTCTTGGACATTTCCTGCTCAAGCACCACTTGTGGTTGAGACGGGGACTGCTAGGGCAGCATAAGGGTGCAGGTGCCAGGAAGCTGGTGCAGCGAACTTGAACCTGGAGATGATTATGTTGGATGAACAGAAGCGAGAAGTCTGGTCACAAGCCAAGTTGTGTAAAAGCCAAGTCAGATCGGTACAGAATCATGATCAGAGTCCAGGTCAGGGACAGGCAGGGGTCGCCAACATCCTGGCAGCGAGGTACAAAATCAACAGGTAGAATCCTAGTCTAGGCCGGAATCAGTAACACAAATCAGTAGTAGACATAAGCAAGCAAGAGAGATCCAAAAAAGTGTCAAAGATGGGTCAGTAGCAGGATCACGCAGGCTTTCAGGAACACAAGTCACAAGGGTAAAGCTGAAGCAATGACACTATGCAGGCCTCTGGTTTAAATAGGTCACTGGGCTCCAGGATCTGTGGGCGCACCCATGAATCCACGTGTGCGCCATGGTGCATGTGTACGTTCTCATTCTTGCAACTCCAGTTACACATCTTTGAGCACTAGTATGAGCACAAGCACATCTATGTTCACAAGTTTGACCATGCGCATGAAAATGAGCATGAACAGTCTCAGGTTCAAGACATTACCTAAATTCTGAGGAGGCACACTACCCATTATCTGCTGAAGCACTCGGCAAAGCCACGCTGGTAATCAAGGGTTTGGAAGTAGGCACCAAGAGGTGTCTACTTATACCAGAAGGAGTTTTTATGTACCTCTGCTATGGTCAAAGTTCCAGTATTTCCTGGTAGTGACAAAGCTTGGCCACCCTCTGCTGCCTCACACATTGTTGGCCAAGGACGCAGCCCATTGTAGTCATGAACCAGTTTATATATGGGGAAGGGAGGAAGAAGCTGGAAGTTTTGATGCTTCCTCCCCAGTTAGGCTGTTTTGCATGGCTGGCACTTGGCATTCACTTTATCATCACCCTGAAAATGCTCACCTCCTGCCAGACATAGATCAAACCAATTGAACTGCTTTCTGCTTCAGTTGCTAATGGTAGGGGGCTACTAATACACCAACTAAGTGATGTATTTTAGAAACCCACAGAACTCATTTCACTGCATTCACCCTCTTATTTTTAACAATATAGGAGGTATTAGGATACACACATACAGATAGGTAAGCTCTTTTAGGTTCATGGTAGCAATTTTTTTTCCTGGTTCAGAAATGCTCAACTCTGACATCGTAAGGCAGTAGTCTCCAAACTATGCTGAAAGTGGCCCTTTGCTCACACATATGTGGCCCTTGGGGCACTGTTCCTCACACTGATATGAGGCACTATTCTTCTCACTGATATGAGCCACTATTCTTCCCACAGACACCAATTATGGGACTCATTCCTTCCACTGACACCAGCGATGGGGCACTGAATCTCCCACTGACACCAATGATGGGACACTATTCCTTCTCCTACTGACCACATGTGCTATATAAGTTTTTTACACCCACTGACCACCAAGCCTGAGACATTGTTAAACCCACTGACACTGGGGCATTTTCTTCTCCAACTGGCCACAGTCCGGCCCTCCTAAAGTCTGATGGACAGTAAAATGGCTCTTTGTTTAGACAGTTTGGAGACCCCTGTCCTAAGTGGAAGAAGCACCTTTAAAATGCAAATCTAGGAGAACATTGTTTTGAAAGATATCAGTTTTGAGCAATGTAGGAGGTACAGATTCCTATTAAATTGAAAGATAAAGACAGTGAGGTTAAAGATAATGCCGCTAACACTGATAAATTTGTAATAAGCCTAAACCATCCTACTTTGATGAAAAACTGAGAGAAGCTGATTCTGATTTATGGGACAAAGAGACAAAACCATGGAAATCTACTGAATCATATGAAATACTAGAGGACAGATTGAAACTAAGGGAAATAGTATGTAAGGTACCGTAAACTGCAAGGCACAAGGTAATGTAGATGAACTCCTGATGTGCAAGTGGTTTATTATAGCAGTACATCGTTCCAATAAGTCCTGAATAGGAATTAACAGATACATTTGCAGTGGAGCGTGTCGATCCATAGCAGGCATGTCCACAATTTGTCAAACCAAATACATTTAACGCCAAGTCCATATAGAGTGTGTCCATGCTGTATACATAGGACCAAGAGATTTATCTAACAGCATATAATACAATGATCCAGAGCATGACATAACCGCCTTGCCTCTACACCTTGTGCATTAATTCAGGGAATGCAAAGTATTCTCTTCAGGCTGTATGTGCCGAGCGGCTGACTCCCCGTGCTCAGAATGCAGCAGACTAGCCCCTCACCACGGGACCCGGAAGCAAGTGGAGATCAGTGGAGTAGCGGTGTTGCCTTCAGTGATTTCTAGCTGCCAGTGGCATCTGCCAGGTATAGGATATACATAGTTACATTGGTCCAAGTTGGAGCAATGTAACTATGTATAAAATACCTATTCTTGGAATTCATCTTTAAATAACCTTCTTGGTTCTTCATATACACTGTGTGGACCTACTCTTTATGGAATGATTGTTTGTGAGCTCATAACATAATCCTTAGAATTGTAGTACAGTATTTATAGAAACTAGAACTAGTATTTATGGCCATCCTGTACTCCATACTAGAATACCAGCCCCTAACAAGCAAAGCACAGGACCTAGGTACTGTACAGGGACCAGAAGGTGCAAGGGATTATGAGGCAGAATTTCCCATGATGTAAGTACCAGCCATACAAATAGCTTTAAACATATGTGTGTGCAGATATCCATTTTTTTTTTCCGGATTCCTTGATATTTGTTACTATGTCCATTTGGAGATTCGGATAAATTCAAATCTCCGAAAATGAAATTTTTTCCAAAAAACGCAACGCACATGTTTATTAAGCATGTAAATTCCTCTATTAATTATTTTTTATTCATCACTCCAAGACTGTTGACATTGTGTTACACTATATTACCAAAAGTATTGGGATACCTGCCTTTACACACACATGATCTTTAATGGCATCCCAGTCTTAGTCCGTAGGGTTCAATATTGAGTTGGCCCTTTGCAGCTATAACAGCTTCAACTCTTCTGGGAAGGCTGTCCACAAGGTTTAGGAGTGTGTCTATGGGAATGTTTAACCATTTTTCCAGAAGCGCATTTGTGAGGTCAGGCACTGATCTTGGAAGAGAAGGCCTGGCTCGCAGCCTCCACTCTAATTCATCCCAAAGGTGTTCTATTGGGTTGAGGTCAGGACTCTGTGCAAGCCAGTCAAGTTCCTCCACCCAAAACTCGCTCATCCATGTCTTTATGGACCTTGCTTTGTGCACTGGTGCACAGTCAAATTGGAGCAGAAAGGGGCCATCCCCAAACTGTTCCCACAAAGTTGGGAGCATGAAATTGTCCAAAATGTTTTGGTATGCTGACGCCTTAAGAGTTCCCTTCACTAGAACTAAGGGGCCAAGCCCAACCCCTGAAAAACAACCCCGTACCTTATTCCCTGCACCAACAAATTATTTGGACCAGTGCAAAAAGCAAGGTCTATAAAGACATAGATGAGTGAGTTTGGGGTGGAGGAACTTGACTGGCCAGCATAGAGTTCTGACCCCAACCTGATAGAACACCTTTGGGATGAATTAGAGTGGAGACTGCGAGCCAGGCCTTCTCTTCCAAGATCAGTGCCTGACCTCACAAATGTGCTTCTGGAAGAATGGTCAAACATTCCCATAGACACACTCCTAAACCTTGTGGACAGCCTTCCCAGAAGAGTTGAAGCTGTTATAGCTGCAAAGGGTGGGCCAACTCAATATTGAACCCTACGGACTAAGACTGGGAAGCAATTAAAGTTCATGTGCGTGTAAAGGCAGGTGTCCCAATACTTTTGGTCATATAGTGTATGTTAACTATGGAGTATATATCAACTGTAAAGGATTAAACGTGGGAGGATATCATCCTGACTGCAGTTAATGCACATGAGAAAAATAGGCCTACTTGGAAAAAACAAGTACCTCTCAGCTCATAGAAATTCTGGCCACTAAATTGTTCACTTGAATGCCGCGTACACACGATCGGGATTTTGGTCGGAAAAAAGATATGATGGTTTTTCCGATGGAATTCCGCTCAAGCTTGGCTTGCATACACACGGTCACACAAAATTTCGCTGAACTTTCGACCGTCAAGAACGCGGTGACGTACAGCACTACGACGAGCCAAGAAAATTAAGTTCAATGTTTCCGAGCATGCGTAGGAATTTTGCACATTAAAATTGCTACAGACGATCGCATTTTCAGATAGGAACTTTTTCCGACCGAAACATAGAGAACATGCTCTCAATCTTTTGCTGGCTGGAATTTGGCCAGCACAAATGCGATGGAGCATATACACGGTCGCACCAAAAGCTCTCATCAGTCTTTTGCTGGCCGAATTTCCGATCGTGTGTATACGGCATTGGTTGCTTTTGTATTTTTAATGCCCCATACACACAATGAGATTATTGGACGAATGATCGTCAGTTTTTTATTGCATGCTAATCTCAGATCGAATCTAATGAGTTTACTAAAGTCACGAAAATTCCCGCATGACGGAAATAAAATTCGGAAATAATGTCATGTGTTGTAATGCATTTGTATTGCACTTTCGAACGATAGCTGTACTGTTTAAACGAAAATCGTACGATCTGGCATAGTACGAAAAATTTTTTCGTGCATGTCAGATAGAATAATATCGGATGAACTGTCCTGATCGGTTCTTGAAAGCTCTGTACTAACGATCCGATTATCGTACGATCACTTCAAAAGCGGTAAAGTTAGCCCACAGTAAAGTTAGCCCAATTTTTTTTATATTGTGAAAGATAACGTTACGCCAAGTAAATTGATACCCAACATGTCACGCTTGCACACGCTCGTGGAATGGCAACAAACTTTCACCCTTAAAAATCTCCATAGGCCACCTTTAAAAAATTCTACAGGTTGAATGTTTTGAGTTACAGAGGAGGTCTAGGGCTAGAATTATTGCTCTCACTCTATTGATCGCGGCGATACCTCACATGTGTGGTTTGAACACTATTTTCATATGCGGGCACTACTCACGTATGCGTTCGCTTCTGCACGCGAGCTCGGAGGATTGAGGAGAGTTTAAAATTTTTCTTTTTTTTACTTATTTATTTTACCTTTTATTTTTTATTTTTGTGCTGTTCTTTTAAAAAAAAAAAAAAAAAAAAAAAAGTGTCACTTTTATTCCTATTACAAGGAATGTAAACATCCCTTTTAATAGAAGAAAAGCTCTTAAATATGAGATCTGGAGTCACTAAGACACTAAAATGCAATTAAAAAAAAAAAAAAAATTTGTCATTTGAAAAAAAAAAAATTGGCCCTTAAAGAGCTACGGGTGGAAGTGAAGTTTTGACGTCGCTTCCGCCCTGCAATGGTATGGAGACGGGTGGGGGCCATCTTCCCCTCACTCGTCTCCGTACCCAGTCAACAGAAGGACCAGATCACCTCCGCCACTGCCGACGGCCCTCTCCCGCCACCGATAAAAGTGATCTTGCGGTGAATCCGCTGCAGAGACCATGTCAGGTCACCTTGAGGCTAGGGGACAGATGCACACCGTTGGGATCAGGAGTGCACCGCAAGGTAGTGGACCTTACGGCTGACTGCTGCGGATTGAACCCTGGAAGGTTCAGGAAGCAGGTCTACAGGATAACTAACATGGATCCCAGTGGGAGCTAGAGCATAGATTCCCCAGGGTGCGGAGTCTAAGAGCCAGCCGGTGTTCACCAGAGCCTCTAGTGGTAAGGATGGACTGCGCTGCAGTCTGGCTCCAGGTCGCGGCCCCCAGGGTCTCACAGCTCACTGTAGACTACAGGAGAAAGAGGAAGGAGGCAGCAGGCTGGAACGACAGGGAAGTAAGGGGTAAGCCAAAAGGTCAGGGCGACTAGCAGACAAGGATAAACATAACACGCCAAAGGTCAGGGTCACAAGCAGACAGGGAGAGTCGAGAACAGGCCAAAGTCGGTAACAGGAATCAGACGTAGGAAACACAGCAAGTACACACAGAGGCTAACACACAATGGTTGATCAGCACTGCTGGCTTGCAGTGCACAGGTTAATATAGGGTTCCCTGATAGGACCTGGGGTGGGGCCATGCTAGAGAGGTTATAAAACCAGTCAGGTGAGAGGCAGCTGGTCTTTAGAGATGAACACATGGAGACAGGTAAGCTGACAGAGAAAACTCTATTGCATAACCATGACAGACCACTATTATTGGAAACCGGATCGCCGGCCAAAGAAGAGGATACCAGGGTTATGGCAGCTAGCCGCTGCCATAACAAAGATATCCATCTTCAAAGTTGGGACATATATCGGCGTGCGGCGGTCCGGAAGTGATTAAATTAGTTGTAAACCTCAGATATGAAATATGAACAAAGCATATTCCTCTATAGTGTGTACTCAATTAAGAGCATTAAGTGTCATTTCTGTCTGCTTCCTTCAGCATGAGTCACTTTTGTCAAGTTTTCCTGACATCAAGAGATAAAAAGGTGACAGAGGAGGGAGCTCCAGCACACAGCCTGTTATTGACAACCTCAGCTCTGTTCCTGTGTGCTGTGTGGAGGGGGGGGGGGTGTCCCTTCCCTCCAATGAGCTCTCAGAGTTCTCCTCACTGAGCTCTGCAGTGTGTAATTTCAGCTCCCCACCCCCTGCTCTCTGAATGCTCAGTCGAGCATTATAAATTCTGGACTGTGAACAGGGGACAACTTACATAGGAGGATATGTTTCATCTTTGTATATCACCTGAGGACAGGGCTGTCTTTATGCATGCCCCCCCCCCCCCCGCGGGCACTGCCCAGGGCCCCAGGTGCACGGGGGCCCCATGATAATTTTGCAGTACATTATACTTGCCAACTGTCCTGGATTTGCCGGGACAATCATGCTTTTTACTAAGCTGTCCCGGGATGGCCTTTTCCCGTGCTGCACCCCAGAACCTGTACTGTACCCTCCTGATCCCAGTATTGTGCCCTAATGACTCTCCCCGTACTGTGCCCTTTGTGTTGATTTGTCTTTGATTTATGGCATTTTTTTATTGTTCAACCACTTCAATACAGGGCACTTATACACTTTTCTGCCCAGACCAATTTTCAGCTTTCAGCGCTATCACATTTTGAATGACAACTGCGCGGTCTTGTGACGCTGTGCCCAAACAACATTTTTATCATTTTTTTCCCCACAAATAGAGCTTTCTTTCGGTGGTATTTTTTGCGCTACAAATAAAAAAAGGTC